>NC_068438.1:55889180-56013946 GCF_023373465.1 Oncorhynchus keta | reverse complement strand
CAGGCAATACGGATGAAGTCAGGACCACCAGGCAATATGGATGAACTCAGGACCAGGCAGGCAATATGGATGAAGTCAGAAGTCAGGACCATGGATGGAAGTCAGGACCAAGAGGCAATATGGATGAAGTCAGCCCACCAGAAAATACCATGACCACAAGGCAATATGGATGAACTCAGGACCACCAGGCAGTATGGATGAAGTTAGGACCAAAAGGCAATATGGATGAAATCAGGACCAAAAGGCAATATGGATGAAGTCAGGACCAAAGGCAATATGGATGAAGTCAGGACCACCAGGCAATATGGATAAAGTCAGGACCAAAAGGCAATATGGATGAAGTCAGGACCAAAAGGTAATATGGATGAAGTCAGGACCAAAAGGCAATGTGGATGAAGTCACGCCCACCAGAAAATACGTTAAGGACCACAAGGCAATATGGATGAAGTCAGGACCACCAGGCAGTATGGATGAAGTTAGGACTAAAAAAAACATATGATGAAGTCAGGACCAACAGGCAATATGGATGAAGTCAGGACCAATAGGCAATACAGATGAACTCAGGACCACCAGGCATAATGGATGAAGTCAGGACCAACAGGCAACGTGGATGAAGTCAGGACCAACAGGCAATATGGATGAAGTCAAGACCAACAGGCAATACGGATGAAGTCAGGACCACCAGGCAATACGGATGAAGTCAGGACCAACAGGCAATACGGATGAAGTCAGGACCACCAGGCAATATGGATGAAGTCAGGACCACCAGGCAATATGGATGAAGTCAGGACCACCAGGCAAAATGGATGAAGTCAGGAGCTCCAGGCGATATAGATGAAGTCAGGACCAACAGGCAATATGGATGAAGTCAGGACCAACAGGCAATATGGATGAAGTCAGGACCAAGAGGCAATATGGATGAAGTCACGCCCACCAGAAAATACGGATTAAGTCATGACCACAAGGCAATATGGATGAAGTCAGGACCACCGGGCAGTATGGATGAAGTTAGGACCAAAAGGCAATATGGATGAAGTCAGGACCAAAAGGCAATATGGATGAAGTCAGGACCAAAAGGCAATATGGATGAAGTCAGGACCACCAGGCAAATGGATAAAGTCAGACCAAAAGGCAATATGGATGAAGTCAGGACCAAAAGGCAATGTGGATGAAGTCAGGACCAACAGGCAACGTGGATGAAGTCAGGACCACCAGGTAATACTGATGAACTCAGGACCACCAGGCAATATGGATGAAGTCAGGACCAACAGGCAATATGGATGAAGTCAGGACCACCAGGCAATATGGATGAAGTCAGGACCAACAGGCAATATGGATGAAGTCAGGACCACCAAACAATATGGATGAAGTCAGGACCACCAGGCAACATGGATGAAGTCAGGACCAATAGGCACACGATGAAGTCAGGACCAACAGGCAATACGGATGAAGTCAGGACCACCAGGCAATACGGATGAAGTCAGGACCACCAGGCAATACGGATGAATTCAGGACCACCAGGCAATATGGATGAACTCAGGACCACCAGGCAATATGGATGAAGTCAGGACCACCAGGCAAAATGGATGAAGTCAGGAGCTCCAGGCGATATAGATTAAGTCAGGACCACCAGGCAATATGGATGAAGTAAGGACCACCAGGCAATATGGATGAAGTCTGGACCAACAGGCAATATGGATGAAGTCTGGACCAAGAGGCAACATAGATGAAGTCATGACCAAAAGGAAATATGGATGAAGTCAGGACCAAAAGGCAATATGGATGAAGTCAGGACTAACAGGCAACGTGGATGAAGTCAGGACCAACAGGCAATACGGATGAAGTCAGGACCACCGGGCAGTATAGATGAAGTCAGGACCACCGGGCAGTATAGATGAAGTCAGGACCACCAGGCAATATGGATGAAGTCAGGACCAAAAGGCAATATGGATGAAGTCAGGACCAACAGGCAACGTGGATGAAGTCAGGACCAACAGGCAATATGGATGAAGTCAGGACCAACGGGCAGTATGGATGAAGTCAGGACCACCGGGCAGTATGGATGAAGTCAGGACCACCAGGCAATATGGAAGAAGTCAGGACCAACAGGCAATACAGATGAAGTCAGGACCACCAGAAAATATGGATTAAGTCATGACCACCAGGCAATATGGATGAAGTCTGGACCAACAGGCAATATGGATGAAGTCTGGACCAAGAGGCAACATAGATGAAGTCATGACCAAAAGGAAATATGGATGAAGTCAGGACCAAAAGGCAATATGGATGAAGTCAGGACCAACAGGCAACGTGGATGAAGTCAGGACCAACAGGCAATATGGATGAAGTCAGGACCAACAGGCAATACGGATGAAGTCAGGACCACCGGGCAGTATGGATGAAGTCAGGACCACCGGGCAGTATAGATGAAGTCAGGACCACCAGGCAACATGGATGAAGTCAGGACCAAAAGGCAATATGGATGAAGTCAGGACCAACAGGCAACGTGGATGAAGTCAGGACCAACAGGCAATATGGATGAAGTCAGGACCAACAGGCAATACGGATGAAGTCAGGACCACCGGGCAGTATGGATGAAGTCAGGACCACCAGGCAATATGGATGAAGTCAGGACCAACAGGCAATACGGATGAAGTCAGGACCACCAGAAAATATGGATTAAGTCATGACCACCAGGCAATACGGATGAAGTCAGGACCACCAGGCAATATGGATTAAGTCATGACCACAAGGCAATATGAAGTTAGGACCACCGGGCAGTATGGATGAAGTTAGGACCAAAAGGCAATATGGATGAAGTCAGGACCAAAAGGCAATATGGATGAAGTCAGGACCAAAAGGCAATATGGATGAAGTCAGGACCACCAGGCAATATGGATAAAGTCAGGACCAAAGGCAATATGGATGAAGTCAGGACCAAAAGGCAATATGGATGAAGTCAGGACCAAAAGGCAATGTGGATGAAGTCACGCCCACCAGAAAATACGGATTAAGTCATGACCACAAGGCAATATGGATGAAGTCAGGACCACCAGGCAACATGGATGAAGTCAGGACCAACAGGCAACGTGGATGAAGTCAGGACCAACAGGCAATATGGATGAAGTCAAGACCAACAGGCAATACGGATGAAGTCAGGACCACCAGGCAATATGGATGAAGTCAGGACCAACAGGCAATACGGATGAAGTCAGGACCACCAGGCAATACGGATGAAGTCAGGACCACCAGGCAATACGGATGAATTCAGGACCACCAGGCAATATGGATGAACTCAGGACCACCAGGCAATATGGATGAAGTCAGGACCACCAGGCAAAATGGATGAAGTCAGGAGCTCCAGGCGATATAGATGAAGTCAGGACCAACAGGCAATATGGATGAAGTCAGGACCAACAGGCAATATGGATGAAGTCAGGACCAAAAGGCAATATGGATGAAGTCAGGACCAAAAGGCAATATGGATGAAGTCAGGACCACCAGGCAATATGGATGAAGTCAGGACCAACAGGCAATACGGATGAAGTCAGGACCACCAGGCAATACGGATGAAGTCAGGACCACCAGGCAATACGGATGAATTCAGGACCACCAGGCAATATGGATGAACTCAGGACCACCAGGCAATATGGATGAAGTCAGGACCACCAGGCAAAATGGATGAAGTCAGGAGCTCCAGGCGATATAGATGAAGTCAGGACCAACAGGCAATATGGATGAAGTCAGGACCAACAGGCAATATGGATGAAGTCAGGACCAAGAGGCAATATGGATGAAGTCACGCCCACCAGAAAATACGGATTAAGTCATGACCACAAGGCAATATGGATGAAGTCAGGACCACCGGGCAGTATGGATGAAGTCAGGACCAAAAGGCAATATGGATGAAGTCAGGACCAAAAGGCAATATGGATGAAGTCAGGACCAAAAGGCAATATGGATGAAGTCAGGACCACCAGGCAATATGGATAAAGTCAGGACCAAAAGGCAATATGGATGAAGTCAGGACCAAAAGGCAATGTGGATGAAGTCAGGACCAACAGGCAACGTGGATGAAGTCAGGACCACCAGGTAATACTGATGAACTCAGGACCACCAGGCAATATGGATGAAGTCAGGACCAACAGGCAATATGGATGAAGTCAGGACCACCAGGCAATATGGATGAAGTCAGGACCAAAAGGCAATGTGGATGAAGTCAGGACCAACAGGCAACGTGGATGAAGTCAGGACCACCAGGTAATACTGATGAACTCAGGACCACCAGGCAATATGGATGAAGTCAGGACCAACAGGCAATATGGATGAAGTCAGGACCAAGAGGCAATATGGATGAAGTCACGCCCACCAGAAAATACGGATTAAGTCATGACCACAAGGCAATATGGATGAAGTCAGGACCACCGGGCAGTATGGATGAAGTTAGGACCAAAAGCCAATATGGATGAAGTCAGGACCAAAAGGCAATATGGATGAAGTCAGGACCAAAAGGCAATATGGATGAAGTCAGGACCACCAGGCAATATGGATAAAGTCAGGACCAAAAGGCAATATGGATGAAGTCAGGACCAAAAGGCAATGTGGATGAAGTCAGGACCAACAGGCAACGTGGATGAAGTCAGGACCACCAGGTAATACTGATGAACTCAGGACCACCAGGCAATATGGATGAAGTCAGGACCAACAGGCAATATGGATGAAGTCAGGACCACCAGGCAATATGGATGAAGTCAGGACCAAAAGGCAATGTGGATGAAGTCAGGACCAACAGGCAACGTGGATGAAGTCAGGACCACCAGGTAATACTGATGAACTCAGGACCACCAGGCAATATGGATGAAGTCAGGACCAACAGGCAATATGGATGAAGTCAGGACCACCAGGCAATATGGATGAAGTCAGGACCAACAGGCAATATGGATGAAGTCAGGACCAACAGGCAATATGGATGAAGTCAGGACCACCGGGCAATACGGGTGAAGCCAGGACCAACAGGCAAAATGGATGAACTCAGGACCACCAGGCAATATGGATGAAGTCAGGACCACCAGGCAAAATGGATGAAGTCAGGAGCTCCAGGCGATATAGATGAAGTCAGGACCACCAGGCAATATGGATGAAGTCAGGACCAACAGGCAATATGGATGAAGTCTGGACCAAGAGGCAATATGGATGAAGTCAGGACCAAAAGGCAATATGGATGAAGTCAAGACCAAAGGGCAATATGGATGAAGTCAGGACCAACAGGCAATATGGATGAAGTCACGCCCACCAGAAAATACGGATTAAGTCATGACCACAAGGCAATATGGATGAAGTTAGGACCACCGGGCAGTATGGATGAAGTTAGGACCAAAAGGCAATATGGATGAAGTCAGGACCAAAAGGCAATATGGATGAAGTCAGGACCAAAAGGCAATATGGATGAAGTCAGGACCACCAGGCAATATGGATAAAGTCAGGACCAAAAGGCAATATGGATGAAGTCAGGACCAAAAGGTAATATGGATGAAGTCAGGACCAAAAGGCAATGTGGATGAAGTCACGCCCACCAGAAAATACGGATTAAGTCATGACCACAAGGCAATATGGATGAAGTCAGGACCACCAGGCAATATGGATAAAGTCAGGACCAAAAGGCAATATGGATGAAGTCAGGACCAAAAGGTAATATGGATGAAGTCAGGACCAAAAGGCAATGTGGATGAAGTCACGCCCACCAGAAAATACGGATTAAGTCATGACCACAAGGCAATATGGATGAAGTTAGGACCACCGGGCAGTATGGATGAAGTTAGGACCAAAAGGCAATATGGATGAAGTCAGGACCAAAAGGCAATATGGATGAAGTCAGGACCAAAAGGCAATATGGATGAAGTCAGGACCACCAGGCAATATGGATAAAGTCAGGACCAAAAGGCAATATGGATGAAGTCAGGACCAAAAGGTAATATGGATGAAGTCAGGACCAAAAGGCAATGTGGATGAAGTCACGCCCACCAGAAAATACGGATTAAGTCATGACCACAAGGCAATATGGATGAAGTCAGGACCACCAGGCAACATGGATGAAGTCAGGACCAACAGGCAACATGGATGAAGTCAGGACCAACAGGCAATATGGATGAAGTCAGGACCAACAGGCAATACGGATGAAGTCAGGACCACCAGGCAATACGGATGAAGTCAGGACCACCAGGCAATACGGATGAATTCAGGACCACCAGGCAATATGGATGAAGTCAGGACCACCAGGCAAAATGGATGAAGTCAGGAGCTCCAGGCGATATAGATGAAGTCAGGACCAACAGGCAATATGGATGAAGTCAGGACCAACAGGCAATATGGATGAAGTCAGGACCAAGAGGCAATATGGATGAAGTCACGCCCACCAGAAAATACGGATTAAGTCATGACCACAAGGCAATATGGATGAAGTCAGGACCACCGGGCAGTATGGATGAAGTTAGGACCAAAAGGCAATATGGATGAAGTCAGGACCAAAAGGCAATATGGATGAAGTCAGGACCAAAAGGCAATATGGATGAAGTCAGGACCACCAGGCAATATGGATAAAGTCAGGACCAAAAGGCAATATGGATGAAGTCAGGACCAAAAGGCAATGTGGATGAAGTCAGGACCAACAGGCAACGTGGATGAAGTCAGGACCACCAGGTAATACTGATGAACTCAGGACCACCAGGCAATATGGATGAAGTCAGGACCAACAGGCAATATGGATGAAGTCAGGACCAAAAGGCAATGTGGATGAAGTCAGGACCAACAGGCAACGTGGATGAAGTCAGGACCACCAGGTAATACTGATGAACTCAGGACCACCAGGTAATATGGATGAAGTCAGGACCAACAGGCAATATGGATGAAGTCAGGACCACCAGGCAATATGGATGAAGTCAGGACCAACAGGCAATATGGATGAAGTCAGGACAAACAGGCAATATGGATGAAGTCAGGACCACCGGGCAATACGGGTGAAGCCAGGACCAACAGGCAATATGGATGAAGTCAGGACCACCAGGGAACATGGATGAACTCAGGACCACCAGGCAATATGGATGAACTCAGGACCACCAGGCAATTCGGATGAACTCAGGACAAACAGGCAATATGGATGAAGTCAGGACCACCAAACAATATGGATGAAGTCAGGACCACCAGGCAACATGGATGAAGTCAGGACCAATAGGCAATACGGATGAAGTCAGGACCACCAGGCAAGACGGATGAATTCAGGACCACCAGGCAATATGGATGAACTCAGGACCACCAGGCAATATGGATGAAGTCAGGACCACCAGGCAAAATGGATGAACTCAGGACCACCAGGCAATATGGATGAAGTCAGGACCACCAGGCAAAATGGATGAAGTCAGGAGCTCCAGGCGATATAGATGAAGTCAGGACCACCAGGCAATATGGATGAAGTCAGGACCAACAGGCAATATGGATGAAGTCTGGACCAAGAGGCAATATGGATGAAGTCAGGACCAAAAGGCAATATGGATGAAGTCAGGACCAAAGGGCAATATGGATGAAGTCAGGACCAACAGGCAATATGGATGAAGTCAGGACCAACAGGCAATATGGATGAAGTCAGGACCACCGGGCAATACGGGTGAAGCCAGGACCAACAGGCAATATGGATGAAGTCAGGACCACCAGGGAACATGGATGAACTCAGGACCACCAGGCAATATGGATGAACTCAGGACCACCAGGCAATTCGGATGAACTCAGGACAAACAGGCAATATGGATGAAGTCAGGACCACCAGGCAAAATGGATGAAGTCAGGAGCTCCAGGCGATATAGATGAAGTCAGGACCACCAGGCAATATGGATGAAGTCAGGACCACCAGGCAATATGGATGAAGTCAGGACCACCAGGCAAAATGGATGAAGTCAGGAGCTCCAGGCGATATAGATGAAGTCAGGACCAACAGGCAATATGGATGAAGTCAGGACCAACAGGCAATATGGATGAAGTCAGGACCAAGAGGCAATATGGATGAAGTCACGCCCACCAGAAAATACGGATTAAGTCATGACCACAAGGCAATATGGATGAAGTCAGGACCACCGGGCAGTATGGATGAAGTTAGGACCAAAAGGCAATATGGATGAAGTCAGGACCAAAAGGCAATATGGATGAAGTCAGGACCAAAAGGCAATATGGATGAAGTCAGGACCACCAGGCAATATGGATGAAGTCAGGACCAAAAGGCAATGTGGATGAAGTCAGGACCAACAGGCAACGTGGATGAAGTCAGGACCACCAGGTAATACTGATGAACTCAGGACCACCAGGCAATATGGATGAAGTCAGGACCAACAGGCAATATGGATGAAGTCAGGACCACCAGGCAATATGGATGAAGTCAGGACCAACAGGCAATATGGATGAAGTCAGGACCAACAGGCAATATGGATGAAGTCAGGACCACCGGGCAATACGGGTGAAGCCAGGACCAACAGGCAATATGGATGAAGTCAGGACCACCAGGGAACATGGATGAACTCAGGACCACCAGGCAATATGGATGAACTCAGGACCACCAGGCAATATGGATGAACTCAGGACAAACAGGCAATATGGATGAAGTCAGGACCACCAAACAATATGGATGAAGTCAGGACCACCAGGCAACATGGATGAAGTCAGGACCAATAGGCAATACGGATGAAGTCAGGACCACCAGGCAAGACGGATGAATTCAGGACCACCAGGCAATATGGATGAACTCAGGACCACCAGGCAATATGGATGAAGTCAGGACCACCAGGCAAAATGGATGAACTCAGGACCACCAGGCAATATGGATGAAGTCAGGACCACCAGGCAAAATGGATGAAGTCAGGAGCTCCAGGCGATATAGATGAAGTCAGGACCACCAGGCAATATGGATGAAGTCAGGACCACCAGGCAATATGGATGAAGTCAGGACCACCAGGCAAAATGGATGAAGTCAGGAGCTCCAGGCGATATAGATGAAGTCAGGACCACCAGGCAATATGGATGAAGTCAGGACCACCAGGCAATATGGATGAAGTCAGGACCAACAGGCAATATGGATGAAGTCAGGACCAAGAGGCAATATGGATGAAGTCAAGCCCACCAGAAAATACGGATTAAGTCATGACCACAAGGCAATATGGATGAAGTCAGGACCACCGGGCAGTATGGATGAAGTTAGGACCAAAAGGCAATATGGATGAAGTCAGGACCAAAAGGCAATATGGATGAAGTCAGGACCAAAGGCAATATGGATGAAGTCAGGACCACCAGGCAATATGGATAAAGTCAGGACCAAAAGGCAATATGGATGAAGTCAGGACCAAAAGGCAATGGGATGAAGTCAGGACCAACAGGCAACGTGGATGAAGTCAGGACCACCAGGTAATACTGATGAACTCAGGACCACCAGGCAATATGGATGAAGTCAGGACCAACAGGCAATATGGATGAAGTCAGGACCACCAGGCAATATGGATGAAGTCAGGACCAAAAGGCAATGTGGATGAAGTCAGGACCAACAGGCAACGTGGATGAAGTCAGGACCACCAGGCAATACTGATGAACTCAGGACCACCAGGCAATATGGATGAAGTCAGGACCAACAGGCAATATGGATGAAGTCAGGACCACCAGGCAATATGGATGAAGTCAGGACCAACAGGCAATATGGATGAAGTCAGGACCAACAGGCAATATGGATGAAGTCAGGACCACCAGGCAATACGGGTGAAGCCAGGACCAACAGGCAATATGGATGAAGTCAGGACCACCAGGGAACATGGATGAACTCAGGACCACCAGGCAATATGGATGAACTCAGGACCAGGCACCAACTCAGGACAAACAGGCATATGGAAGAAGTCAGGACCACCAAACAATATGGATGAAGTCAGGACCACCAGGCAACATGGATGAAGTCAGGACCAATAGGCAATACGGATGAAGTCAGGACCACCAGGCAAGACGGATGAATTCAGGACCACCAGGCAATATGGATGAACTCAGGACCACCAGGCAATATGGATGAAGTCAGGACCACCAGGCAAAATGGATGAACTCAGGACCACCAGGCAATATGGATGAAGTCAGGACCAGGCAAAATGGATGAAGTCAGGAGCTCCAGGCGATAGATGAAGTCAGGACCACCAGGCAATATGGATGAAGTCAGGACCAACAGGCAATATGGATGAAGTCAGGACCAAGAGGCAATATGGATGAAGTCAGGACCAAAAGGCAATATGGATGAAGTCAGGACCAAAGGCAATATGGATGAAGTCAGGACCAACAGGCAATATGGATGAAGTCAGGACCAACAGGCAATATGGATGAAGTCAGGACCACCGGGCAATACAAGCCAGGACCAACAGGCAATATGGATGAAGTCAGGACCACCAGGAACATGGATGAACTCAGGACCACCAGGCAATATGGATGAACTCAGGACCACCAGGCAATTCCGGATGAACAGGACCAACAGGCAATATGGATGAAGTCAGGACCACCAGGCAATATGGATGAAGTCAGGACCACCAGGCAACATGGATGAAGTCAGGACCACCAGGCAATATGGATGAACTCAGGACCACCAGGCAATATGGATGAAGTCAGGACCACCAGGCAAAATGGATGAACTCAGGACCACCAGGCAATATGGATGAAGTCAGGACCACCAGGCAAAATGGATGAACTCAGGACCACCAGGCAATATGGATGAAGTCAGGACCACCAGGCAAAATGGATGAAGTCAGGAGCTCCAGGCGATATAGATGAAGTCAGGACCACCAGGCAATATGGATGAAGTCAGGACCAACAGGCAATATGGATGAAGTCTGGACCAAGAGGCAATATGGATGAAGTCAGGACCAAAAGGCAATATGGATGAAGTCAGGACCAAAGGGCAATATGGATGAAGTCAGGACCAACAGGCAATATGGATGAAGTCAGGACCAACAGGCAATATGGATGAAGTCAGGACCAACAGGCAATACGGATGAAGTCAGGACAAACAGGCAATATGGATGAAGTCAGGACCACCAGGGAACATGGATGAACTCAGGACCACCAGGCAATATGGATGAACTCAGGACCACCAGGCAAAATGGATGAAGTCAGGACAAACAGGCAATATGGATGAAGTCAGGACCACCAAACAATATGGATGAAGTCAGGACCACCAGGCAACATGGATGAAGTCAGGACCAATAGGCAATATGGATGAAGTCAGGACCACCAGGCAAGACGGATGAAGTCAGGACCACCAGGCAATATGGATGAACTCAGGACCACCAGGCAATATGGATGAAGTCAGGACCACCAGGCAAAATGGATGAACTCAGGACCACCAGGCAATATGGATGAAGTCAGGACCACCAGGCAAAATGGATGAAGTCAAGACCACCAGGCGATATAGATGAAGTCAGGACCACCAGGCAATATGGATGAAGTCTGGACCAAGAGGCAATATGGATGAAGTCAGGACCAAAAGGCAATATGGATGAAGTCAGGACCAAAGGGCAATATGGATGAAGTCAGGACCAACAGGCAACGTGGATGAAGTCAGGACCAACAGGCAATATGGATGAAGTCAGGACCAACAGGCAATACGGATGAAGTCAGGACCACCGGGCAGTATGGATGAAGTCAGGACCAACAGGCAACGTGGATGAAGTCAGGACCAACAGGCAATATGGATGAAGTCAGGACTACCAGGCAATATGGATGAAGTCTGGACCAAGAGGCAATATGGATGAAGTTAGGACCAAAAGGCAATATGGATGAAGTCAGGACCAAAAGGCAATATGGATGAAGTCAGGACCAACAGGCAACGTGGATGAAGTCAGGACCAACAGGCATATGGATGAAGTCAGGACCAACAGGCAATAATGAAGTCAGGACCACCAGGCAAGACGGATGAACTCAGGACCACCAGGCAATATGGATGAACTCAGGACCACCAGGCAATATGGATGAAGTCAGGACCACCAGGCAAAATGGATGAACTCAGGACCACCAGGCAATATGGATGAAGTCAGGACCACCAGGCAAAATGGATGAAGTCAGGACCACCAGGCAATATGGATGAAGTCAGGACCACCAGGCAATATGGATGAAGTCAGGACCACCAGGCAATATGGATGAACTCAGGACCACCAGGCAATATGGATGAAGTCAGGACCACCAGGCAACATGGATGAAGTCAGGACCAACAGGCAATACGGATGAAGTCAGGACCACCAGGCAAGACGGATGAAGTCAGGACCACCAGGCAATATGGATGAACTCAGGACCACCAGGCAATATGGATGAAGTCAGGACCACCAGGCAAAATGGATGAAGTCAGGACCACCAGGCAATATGGATGAAGTCAGGACCACCAGGCAAATGGATGAAGTCAGGACCACCAGGCAATATGATGAAGTCAGGACCACCAGGCAATATGGATGAAGTCAGGACCAACAGGCAATATGGATGAAGTCTGGACCAAGAGGCAATATGGATGAAGTCAGGACCAAAAGGCAATATGGATGAAGTCAGGACCAAAGGGCAATATGGATGAAGTCAGGACCAACAGGCAATATGGATGAAGTCAGGACCAACAGGCAATATGGATGAAGTCAGGACCACCGGCAATATGGATGAAGCCAGGACCAACAGGCAATATGGATGAAGTCAGGACCACCAGGGAACATGGATGAACTCAGGACCACCAGGCAATATGGATGAACTCAGGACCACCAGGCAATCAACTCAGGACCAGGCAATATGGATGAAGTCAGGACCACCAAACAATATGGATGAAGTCAGGACCACCAGGCAACATGGATGAAGTCAGGACCAATAGGCAATATGATGAAGTCAGACCACCAGGCAAGATGGATGAATTCAGGACCACCAGGCAATATGGATGAACAGGACCACCAGGCAATATGGATGAAGTCAGGACCACCAGGCAAAATGGATGAACTCAGGACCACCAGGCAATATGGATGAAGTCAGGACCACCAGGCAAAATGGATGAAGTCAGGAGCTCCAGGCGATATAGATGAAGTCAGACCACCAGGCAATATGGATGAAGTCAGGACCAAGAGGCAATATGGATGAAGTCAGGACCAAAAGGCAATATGGATGAAGTCAGGACCAAAAGGCAATATGGATGAAGTCAGGACCAACAGGCAATATGGATGAAGTCAGGACCAACAGGCAATATGGATGAAGTCAGGACCAACAGGCAATACGGATGAAGTCAGGACCACCGGGCAATATGGATGAAGTCAGGACCAACAGGCAATATGGATGAAGTCAGGACCAACAGGCAATATGGATGAAGTCAGGACCAACAGGCAATATGGATGAAGTCAGGACCAAGAGGCAATATGGATGAAGTCAGGACCAAAAGGCAATATGGATGAAGTCAGGACCAAAAGGCAATATGGATGAAGTCAGGACCAACAGGCAACGTGGATGAAGTCAGGACCAACAGGCAATATGGATGAAGTCAGGACCAACAGGCAATACGTATGAAGTCAGGACCACCGGGCAGTATAGATGAAGTCAGGACCACCAGGCAATATGGATGAAGTCAGGACCACCAAAAGGCAATATGGATGAAGTCAGGACCAACAGGCAACGTGGATGAAGTCAGGACCAACAGGCAATATGGATGAAGTCAGGACCAACAGGCAATATGGATGAAGTCAGGACCACCAGGCAATATGGATGAAGTCAGGACCACCAGGCAATATGGATGAAGTCAGGACCAACAGGCAATACAGATGAAGTCAGGACCACCAGAAAATATGGATTAAGTCATGACCACCAGGCAATACGGATGAAGTCAGGACCAACAGGCAATATGGATGAAGTCAGGACCAACAGGCAATATGGATGAAGTCAGGACCAACAGGCAATATGGATGAAGTCAGGACCAACAGGCAATATGGATGAAGTCAGGACCAAGAGGCAATATGGATGAAGTCACGCCCACCAGAAAATACGGATTAAGTCATGACCACAAGGCAATATGGATGAAGTCAGGACCACCGGGCAGTATGGATGAAGTCAGGACCAAAAGGCAATATGGATGAAGTCAGGACCAAAAGGCAATATGGATGAAGTCAGGACCAAAAGGCAATATGGATGAAGTCAGGACCAAAAGGCAATATGGATGAAGTCAGGACCACCAGGCAATATGGATGAAGTCAGGACCAAAAGGCAATATGGATGAAGTCAGGACCACCAGGCAATATGGATAAAGTCAGGACCAAAAGGCAATATGGATGAAGTCAGGACCAAAAGGGCAATATGGATGAAGTCTGGACCAAAAGGCAATGGGATGAAGTCAGGACCAAAAGGCAATATGGATGAAGTCAGGACCACCAGGCAATATGGATGAAGTCAGGACCAAAAGGCAATATGGATGAAGTCAGGACCAAAAGGTAATATGGATGAAGTCAGGACCAACAGGCAATGTGGATGAAGTCAGGACCACCGGGCAATACGGGTGAAGCCAGGACCAACAGGCAATATGGATGAAGTCAGGACCACCAGGGAACATGGATGAACTCAGGACCACCAGGCAATATGGATGAACTCAGGACCACCAGGCAATTTGGATGAACTCAGGACAAACAGGCAATATGGATGAAGTCAGGACCACCAAACAATATGGATGAAGTCAGGACCACCAGGCAACATGGATGAAGTCAGGACCAACAGGCAATATGGATGAAGTCAGGACCACCAGGCAATACGGATGAAGTCAGGACCACCAGGCAATATGGATGAACTCAGGACCACCAGGCAATATGGATGAAGTCAGGACCACCAGGCAATATGGATGAAGTCAGGACCAACAGGCAATACGGATGAAGTCAGGACCACCAGGCAATATGGATGAAGTCAGGACCACCAGGCAATACGGATGAAGTCAGGACCACCAGGCAATATGGATGAACTCAGGACCACCAGGCAATATGGATGAAGTCAGGACCACCAGGCAAAATGGATGAAGTCAGGAGCTCCAGGCGATATAGATGAAGTCAGGACCACCAGGCAATATGGATGAAGTCAGGACCACCAGGCAATATGGATGAAGTCAGGACCAACAGGCAATATGGATGAAGTCTGGACCAAGAGGCAATATGGATGAAGTCAGGACCAAAAGGCAATATGGATGAAGTCAGGACCAAAAGGCAATATGGATGAAGTCAGGACCAACAGGCAACGTGGATGAAGTCAGGACCAACAGGCAATATGGATGAAGTCAGGACCAACAGGCAATACGGATGAAGTCAGGACCACCGGGCAGTATGGATGAAGTCAGGACCACAGGCAATATGGATGAAGTCAGGACCAAGAGGCAATATGGATGAAGTCCCGCCCACCAGAAAATACGGATTAAGTCATGACCACAAGGCAATATGGATGAAGTCAGGACCACCGGGCAGTATGGATGAAGGCAAAAGGCAATATGGATGAAGTCAGGACCAAAAGGCAATATGGATGAAGTCAGGACCAAAAGGCAATATGGATGAAGTCAGGACCAAAAGGCAATATGGATGAAGTCAGGACCACCAGGCAATATGGATAAAGTCAGGACCAAAAGGCAATATGGATGAAGTCAGGACCACCAGGCAATATGGATGAAGTCAGGACCAAAAGGTAATATGGATGAAGTCTGGACCAAAAGGCAATGTGGATGAAGTCAGGACCAACAGGCAATATGGATGAAGTCAGGACCACCAGGCAATATGGATGAAGTCAGGACCAACAGGCAATATGGATGAAGTCAGGACCACCAGGCAATATGGATGAAGTCAGGACCAACAGGCAATATGGATGAAGTCAGGACCAACAGGCAATATGGATGAAGTCAGGACCACCGGGCAATACGGGTGAAGCCAGGACCAACAGGCAATATGGATGAAGTCAGGACCACCAGGGAACATGGATGAACTCAGGACCACCAGGCAATATGGATGAACTCAGGACCACCAGGCAATTCGGATGAACTCAGGACAAACAGGCAATATGGATGAAGTCAGGACCACCAAACAATATGGATGAAGTCAGGACCACCAGGCAACATGGATGAAGTCAGGACCAATAGGCAATACGGATGAAGTCAGGACCACCAGGCAAGACGGATGAATTCAGGACCACCAGGCAATATGGATGAACTCAGGACCACCAGGCAATATGGATGAAGTCAGGACCACCAGGCAAAATGGATGAAGTCAGGAGCTCCAGGCGATATAGATGAAGTCAGGACCACCAGGCAATATGGATGAAGTCAGGACCAACAGGCAATATGGATGAAGTCTGGACCAAGAGGCAATATGGATGAAGTCAGGACCAAAAGGCAATATGGATGAAGTCAGGACCAACAGGCAATATGGATGAAGTCAGGACCAACAGGCAATATGGATGAAGTCAGGACCACCAGGCAATATGGATGAAGTCAGGACCAACAGGCAACGTGGATGAAGTCAGGACCAACAGGCAATATGGATGAAGTCAGGACCAAAAGGCAATATGGATGAAGTCAGGACCACCAGGCAATATGGATAAAGTCAGGACCAAAAGGCAATATGGATGAAGTCAGGACCAAAAGGTAATATGGATGAAGTCAGGACCAAAAGGCAATGTGGATGAAGTCACGCCCACCAGAAAATACGGATTAAGTCATGACCACAAGGCAATATGGATGAAGTCAGGACCACCAGGCAACATGGATGAAGTCAGGACCAACAGGCAACGTGGATGAAGTCAGGACCAACAGGCAATATGGATGAAGTCAAGACCAACAGGCAATACGGATGAAGTCAGGACCACCAGGCAATATGGATGAAGTCAGGACCAACAGGCAATACGGATGAAGTCAGGACCACCAGGCAATACGGATGAAGTCAGGACCACCAGGCAATACGGATGAATTCAGGACCACCAGGCAATATGGATGAACTCAGGACCACCAGGCAATATGGATGAAGTCAGGACCACCAGGCAAAATGGATGAAGTCAGGAGCTCCAGGCGATATAGATGAAGTCAGGACCACCAGGCAATATGGATGAAGTCAGGACCACCAGGCAATATGGATGAAGTCAGGACCACCAGGCAATACGGATGAAGTCAGGACCAACAGGCAATATGGATGAAGTCAGGACCAACAGGCAATATGGATGAAGTCAGGACCAACAGGCAGACGGATGAAGTCAGGACCACCGGGCAGTATGGATGAAGTCAGGACCAACAGGCAATACAGATGAACTCAGGACCACCAGGCATAATGGATGAAGTCAGGACCAACAGGCAATATGAAGATGATAGTCAGGACCACCAGGCAATATGGATGAAGTCAGGACCAACAGGCAATATGGATGAAGTCAGGACCAACAGGCAATATGGATGAAGTCAGGACCAAGAGGCAATATGGATGAAGTCACGCCCACCAGAAAATACGGATTAAGTCATGACCACAAGGCAATATGGATGAAGTCAGGACCACCGGGCAGTATGGATGAAGTTAGGATCAAAAGGCAATATGGATGAAGTCAGGACCAAAAGGCAATATGGATGAAGTCAGGACCAAAAGGCAATATGGATGAAGTCAGGACCAAAAGGCAATATGGATGAAGTCAGGACCACCAGGCAATATGGATAAAGTCAGGACCAAAAGGCAATATGGATGAAGTCAGGACCACCAGGCAATATGGATAAAGTCAGGACCAAAAGGCAATATGGATGAAGTCAGGACCAAAAGGCAATATGGATGAAGTCAGGACCAAAAGGCAATATGGATGAAGTCAGGACCAACAGGCAATATGGATGAAGTCAGGACCACCAGGCAATATGGATGAAGTCAGGACCAACAGGCAATATGGATGAAGTCAGGACCACCAGGCAATATGGATGAAGTCAGGACCAACAGGCAATATGGATGAAGTCAGGACCAACAGGCAATATGGATGAAGTCAGGACCACCGGGCAATACGGATGAAGTCAGGACCAACAGGCAATATGGATGAAGTCAGGACCACCAGGGAACATGGATGAACTCAGGACCACCAGGCAATATGGATGAACTCAGGACCACCAGGCAATATGGATGAACTCAGGACAAACAGGCAATGTGGATGAAGTCAGGACCAAAAGGCAATATGGATGAAGTCAGGACCACCAAACAATATGGATCAAGTCAGGACCACCAGGCAACATGGATGAAGTCAGGACCAACAGGCAACGTGGATGAAGTCAGGACCACCAGGCAATATGGATAAAGTCAGGACCAACAGGCAATATGGATGAACTCAGGACCACCAGGCAATATGGATGAACTCAGGACCACCAGGCAATATGGATGAAGTCAGGACCAACAGGCAATATGGATGCAACCAAGAGGCAATATGGATGAAGTCAGGACCAACAGGCAATATGGATGAAGTCAGGACCAGGGCACCAGGACCAACAGGCAATATGGATGAAGTCAGACCACCAGGGAACATGGATGAACTCAGGACCACCAGGCAATATGGATGAACTCAGGACCACCAGGCAATTCGGATGAACTCAGGACAAACAGGCAATATGGATGAAGTCAGGACCACCAAACAATATGGATGAAGTCAGGACCACCAGGCAACATGGATGAAGTCAGGACCAATAGGCAACAGGATGAAGCAGGACCAACAGGCAACGTGGATGAAGTCAGGACCACCAGGCAATATGGATGAAGTCCAGGACCAACAGGCAATATGGATGAAGTCAGGACCACCAGGCAACATGGATGAACTCAGGACCACCAGGCAATATGGATGAACTCAGGACCACCAGGCAATATGGATGAAGTCAGGACCAACAGGCAATATGGATGAAGTCTGGACCAAGAGGCAATATGGATGAAGTCAGGACCAACAGGCAATATGGATGAAGTCAGGACCAACAGGCAAAATGGATGAAGTCAGGACCAACAGGCAACGTGGATGAAGTCAGGACCACCAGGCAATATGGATAAAGTCAGGACCAACAGGCAATATGGATGAAGTCAGGACCAACAGGCAATATGGATGAAGTCAGGACCAACAGGCAATATGGATGAAGTCAGGACCAAGAGGCAATATGGATGAAGTCACGCCCACCAGAAAATACGGATTAAGTCATGACCACAAGGCAATATGGATGAAGTCAGGACCACCGGGCAGTATGGATGAAGTTAGGATCAAAAGGCAATATGGATGAAGTCAGGACCAAAAGGCAATATGGATGAAGTCAGGACCAAAAGGCAATATGGATGAAGTCAGGACCAAAAGGCAATATGGATGAAGTCAGGACCACCAGGCAATATGGATAAAGTCAGGACCAAAAGGCAATATGGATGAAGTCAGGACCACCAGGCAATATGGATAAAGTCAGGACCAAAAGGCAATATGGATGAAGTCAGGACCAAAAGGTAATATGGATGAAGTCTGGACCAAAAGGCAATGTGGATGAAGTCAGGACCAACAGGCAATATGGATGAAGTCAGGACCACCAGGCAATATGGATGAAGTCAGGACCAACAGGCAATATGGATGAAGTCAGGTCCACCAGGCAATATGGATGAAGTCAGGACCAACAGGCAATATGGATGAAGTCAGGACCAACAGGCAATATGGATGAAGTCAGGACCACCGGGCAATACGGGTGAAGCCAGGACCAACAGGCAATATGGATGAAGTCAGGACCACCAGGGAACATGGATGAACTCAGGACCACCAGGCAATATGGATGAACTCAGGACCACCAGGCAATTCGGATGAACTCAGGACAAACAGGCAATATGGATGAAGTCAGGACCACCAAACAATATGGATCAAGTCAGGACCACCAGGCAACATGCATGAAGTCAGGACCAATAGGCAATACGGATGAAGTCAGGACCACCAGGCAAGACGGATGAATTCAGGACCACCAGGCAATATGGATGAACTCAGGACCACCAGGCAATGTGGATGAAGTCAGGACCACCAGGCAAAATGGATGAAGTCAGGAGCTCCAGGCGATATAGATGAAGTCAGGACCACCAGGCAATATGGATGAAGTCAGGACCAACAGGCAATATGGATGAAGTCTGGACCAAGAGGCAATATGGATGAAGTCAGGACCAAAAGGCAATATGGATGAAGTCAGGACCAACAGGCAATATGGATGAAGTCAGGACCAACAGGCAGGATGAAGTCAGGACCACCGGGCAGTATGGATGAAGTCAGGACCAACAGGCAACGTGGATGAAGTCAGGACCAACAGGCAATATGGATGAAGTCAGGACCAAAAGGCAATATGGATGAAGTCAGGACCACCAGGCAATATGGATAAAGTCAGGACCAAAAGGCAATATGGATGAAGTCAGGACCAAAAGGCAATATGGATGAAGTCAGGACCAAAAGGCAATGTGGATGAAGTCACGCCCACCAGAAAATACGGATTAAGTCATGACCACAAGGAAATATGGATGAAGTCAGGACCAACAGGCAACGTGGATGAAGTCAGGACCAACAGGCAATATGGATGAAGTCAAGACCAACAGGCAATACGGATGAAGTCAGGACCACCAGGCAATATGGATGAAGTCAGGACCAACAGGCAATACGGATGAAGTCAGGACCACCAGGCAATACGGATGAAGTCAGGACCACCAGGCAATATGGATGAAGTCAGGACCACCAGGCAATATGGATGAACTCAGGACCACCAGGCAATATGGATGAAGTCAGGACCACCAGGCAAAATGGATGAAGTCAGGAGCTCCAGGCGATGGATGAAGTCAGGACCACCAGGCAATATGGATGAAGTCAGGACCACCAGGCAATATGGATGAAGTCAGGACCAACAGGCAATATGGATGAAGTCTGGACCAAGAGGCAATATGGATGAAGTCAGGACCAACAGGCAATATGGATGAAGTCAGGACCAACAGGCAATACGGATGAAGTCAGGACCACCGGGCAGTATGGATGAAGTCAGGACCAATAGGCATACAGATTAACAGGACCACCAGGCATAATGGATGAAGTCAGGACCAACAGGCAACGTGGATGAAGTCAGGACCACCAGGCAATATGGATGAAAGTCAGGACCAACAGGCAATATGGATGAAGTCAGGACCAACAGGCAATATGGATGAAGTCAGGACCAACAGGCAATATGGATGAAGTCAGGACCAAGAGGCAATATGGATGAAGTCACGCCCACCAGAAAATACGGATTAAGTCCACCACAAGGCAATATGGATGAAGTCAGGACCACCGGGCAGTATGGATGAAGTTAGGACAAAAGGCAATATGGATGAAGTCAGGACCAAAAGGCAATATGGATGAAGTCAGGACCAAAAGGCAATATGGATGAAGTCAGGACCAAAAGGCAATATGGATGAAGTCAGGACCACCAGGCAATATGGATAAAGTCAGGACCAAAAGGCAATATGGATGAAGTCAGGACCACCAGGCAATATGGATAAAGTCAGGACCAAAAGGCAATATGGATGAAGTCAGGACCAAAAGGTAATATGGATGAAGTCAGGACCAAAAGGCAATGTGGATGAAGTCAGGACCAACAGGCAATATGGATGAAGTCAGGACCACCGGGCAATACGGATGAAGTCAGGGCCACCAGGGAATATGGATGAACTCAGGACCACCAGGCAATATGGATGAAGTCAGGACCACCAGGCAACATGGATGAAGTCAGGACCAATAGGCAATACGGATGAAGTCAGGACCACCAGGCAAGACGGATGAATTCAGGACCAACAGGCAATATGGATGAAGTCAGGACCACCAGGGAACATGGATGAACTCAGGACCACCAGGCATATGGATGAACTCAGGACCACCAGGCACCATGAACTCAGGACAAACAGGCAATATGGATGAAGTCAGGACCACCAAACAATATGGATGAAGTCAGGACCACCAGGCAACATGCATGAAGTCAGGACCAATAGGCAATACGGATGAAGTCAGGACCACCAGGCAAGACGGATGAATTCAGGACCACCAGGCAATATGGATGAACTCAGGACCACCAGGCAATATGGATGAAGTCAGGACCACCAGGCAAAATGGATGAAGTCAGGACCACCAGGCAATATGGATGAAGTCAGGACCACCAGGCAATATGGATGAAGTCAGGACCACCAGGCAATATGGATGAAGTCAGGACCAACAGGCAATATGGATGAAGTCAGGACCAACAGGCAATATGGATGAAGTCAGGACCAACAGGCAATATGGATGAAGTCAGGACCAACAGGCAATATGGATGAAGTCAGGACCACCAGGCAATATGGATGAAGTCAGGACCAACAGGCAATATGGATGAAGTCAGGACCACCAGGCAATATGGATGAAGTCAGGACCAACAGGCAATATGGATGAAGTCAGGACCAAGAGGCAATATGGATGAAGTCAGGACCAAAAGGCAATATGGATGAAGTCAGGACCAAAGGCAATATGGATGAAGTCAGGACCAACAGGCAATATGGATGAAGTCAGACCAACAGGCAATATGGATGAAGTCAGGACCAACAGGCAATATGGATGAGGAGGATGAAGTCAGGACCACCGACCAAGTCAGGACCAACAGGCAACGTGGATGAAGTCAGGACCAACAGGCAATATGGATGAAGTCAGGACCACCAGGCAATATGGATGAAGTCTGGACCAAGAGGCAATATGGATGAAGTTAGGACCAAAAGGCAATATGGATGAAGTCAGGACCAAAAGGCAATATGGATGAAGTCAGGACCAACAGGCAACGTGGATGAAGTCAGGACCAACAGGCAATATGGATGAAGTCAGGACCACCAGGCAATATGGATGAAGTCAGGACCAAGAGGCAATATGGATGAAGTCAGGACCAAAAGGCAATATGGATGAAGTCAGGACCAAAAGGCAATATGGATGAAGTCAGGACCAACAGGCAACGTGGATGAAGTCAGGACCAACAGGCAATATGGATGAAGTCAGGACCAACAGGCAATACGGATGAAGTCAGGACCACCGGGCAGTATAGATGAAGTCAGGACCACCAGGCAATATGGATGAAGTCAGGACCAAAAGGCAATATGGATGAAGTCAGGACCAAAAGGCAATATGGATGAAGTCAGGACCAACAGGCAACGTGGATGAAGTCAGGACCAACAGGCAATATGGATGAAGTCAGGACCAACAGGCAATATGGATGAAGTCAGGACCACCAGGCAGTATGGATGAAGTCAGGACCACCAGGCAATATGGATGAAGTCAGGACCAACAGGCAATATGGATGAAGTCAGGACCACCAGAAAATATGGATGAAGTCAGGACCACCAGGCAATATGGATGAAGTCAGGACCAACAGGCAATATGGATGAAGTCAGGACCAACAGGCAATATGGATGAAGTCAGGACCAACAGGCAATATGGATGAAGTCAGGACCAACAGGCAATATGGATGAAGTCAGGACCAAGAGGCAATATGGATGAAGTCACGCCCACCAGAAAATACGGATTAAGTCATGACCACAAGGCAATATGGATGAAGTCAGGACCACCAGGCAATATGGATGAAGTCAGGACCAACAGGCAATATGGATGAAGTCAGGACCAAAAGGCAATATGGATGAAGTCAGGACCAAAAGGCAATATGGATGAAGTCAGGACCAAAAGGCAATATGGATGAAGTCAGGACCAAAAGGCAATATGGATGAAGTCAGGACCACCAGGCAATATGGATGAAGTCAGGACCAAAAGGCAATATGGATGAAGTCAGGACCAAAAGGTAATATGGATGAAGTCAGGACCAAAAGGCAATGTGGATGAAGTCAGGACCAACAGGCAATATGGATGAAGTCAGGACCACCAGGCAATATGGATGAAGTCAGGACCAACAGGCAATATGGATGAAGTCAGGACCACCAGGCAATATGGATGAAGTCAGGACCAACAGGCAATATGGATGAAGTCAGGACCACCAGGCAATATGGATGAAGTCAGGACCACCAGGCAATATGGATGAAGTCAGGACCAACAGGCAATATGGATGAAGTCAGGACCACCAGGGAACATGGATGAACTCAGGACCACCAGGCAATATGGATGAACTCAGGACCACCAGGCAATACGGATGAACTCAGGACAAACAGGCAATATGGATGAAGTCAGGACCACCAAACAATATGGATGAAGTCAGGACCACCAGGCAACATGGATGAAGTCAGGACCAATAGGCAATACGGATGAAGTCAGGACCACCAGGCAAGACGGATGAATTCAGGACCACCAGGCAATATGGATGAACTCAGGACCACCAGGCAATATGGATGAAGTCAGGACCACCAGGCAAAATGGATGAAGTCAGGAGCTCCAGGCGATATAGATGAAGTCAGGACCACCAGGCAATATGGATGAAGTCAGGACCACCAGGCAATATGGATGAAGTCAGGACCACCAGGCAATACGGATGAAGTCAGGACCAACAGGCAATATGGATGAAGTCAGGACCAAAAGGCAATATGGATGAAGTCAGGACCAAAAGGCAGTATGGATGAAGTCAGGACCAACAGGCAACGTGGATGAAGTCAGGACCAACAGGCAATATGGATGAAGTCAGGACCAAAAGGCAATATGGATGAAGTCAGGACCACCAGGCAATATGGATAAAGTCAGGACCAAAAGGCAATATGGATGAAGTCAGGACCAAAAGGTAGGCAGGACCAAAAGGCAATGTGGATGAAGTCACGCCCACCAGAAAATACGGATTAAGTAATGACCACAAGGCAATATGGATGAAGTCAGGACCACCAGGCAACATGGATGAAGTCAGGACCAACAGGCAACGTGGATGAAGTCAGGACCAACAGGCAATATGGATGAAGTCAAGACCAACAGGCAATACGGATGAAGTCAGGACCACCAGGCAATATGGATGAAGTCAGGACCAACAGGCAATACGGATGAAGTCAGGACCACCAGGCAATATGGATGAAGTCAGGACCACCAGGCAATACGGATGAATTCAGGACCACCAGGCAATATGGATGAACTCAGGACCACCAGGCAATATGGATGAAGTCAGGACCACCAGGCAAAATGGATGAAGTCAGGAGCTCCAGGCGATATAGATGAAGTCAGGACCACCAGGCAATATGGATGAAGTCAGGACCACCAGGCAATATGGATGAAGTCTGGACCAACAGGCAATATGGATGAAGTCTGGACCAAGAGGCAATATGGATGAAGTCAGGACCAAAAGGCAATATGGATGAAGTCAGGACCAACAGGCAATATGGATGAAGTCAGGACCACCGGGCAGTATGGATGAAGTCAGGACCAATAGGCACTCAGGACCACCAGGCATAATGGATGAAGTCAGGACCAACAGGCAACGTGGATGAAGTCAGGACCACCAGGCAATATGGATAAAGTCAGGACCAACAGGCAATATGGATGAAGTCAGGACCAACAGGCAATATGGATGAAGTCAGGACCAACAGGCAATATGGATGAAGTCAGGACCAAGAGGCAATATGGATGAAGTCAGGACCAGAAAATCGGATTAAGTCATGACCACAAGGGCAATATGGATGAAGTCAGGACCACCGGCAGTATGGATGAAGTCAGGATCAAAAGGCAATATGGATGAAGTCAGGACCAAAAGGCAATATGGATGAAGTCAGGACCAAAAGGCAATATGGATGAAGTCAGGACCAAAAGGCAATATGGATGAAGTCAGGACCACCAGGCAATATGGATGAAGTCAGGACCAAAAGGCAATATGGATGAAGTCAGGACCACCAGGCAATATGGATAAAGTCAGGACCAAAAGGCAATATGGATGAAGTCAGGACCAAAAGGTAATATGGATGAAGTCTGGACCAAAAGGCAATGTGGATGAAGTCAGGACCAACAGGCAATATGGATGAAGTCAGGACCACCAGGCAATATGGATGAAGTCAGGACCAACAGGCAATATGGATGAAGTCAGGACCACCAGGCAACGGATGAAGTCAGGACCACCAGGCAATATGGATGAAGTCAGGACCAACAGGCAATATGGATGAAGTCAGGACCAACAGGCAATATGGATGAAGTCAGGACCAACAGGCAATATGGATGAAGTCAGGACCAAGAGGCAATATGGATGAAGTCAGCCCACCAGAAAATACGGATTAAGTCAGGACCACAAGGCAATATGGATGAAGTCAGGACCACCAGGCAGTATGGATGAAGTCAGGACCAAAAGGCAATATGGATGAAGTCAGGACCAAAAGGCAATATGGATGAAGTCAGGACCAAAAGGCAATATGGATGAAGTCAGGACCAAAAGGCAATATGGATGAAGTCAGGACCACCAGGCAATATGGATAAAGTCAGGACCAAAAGGCAATATGGATGAAGTCAGGACCACCAGGCAATATGGATGAAGTCAGGACCAAAAGGCAATATGGATGAAGTCAGGACCAAAAGGTAATATGGATGAAGTCAGGACCAAAAGGCAATATGGATGAAGTCAGGACCAACAGGCAATATGGATGAAGTCAGGACCACCAGGCAATATGGATGAAGTCAGGACCAACAGGCAATATGGATGAAGTCAGGACCAGGCAATATGGATGAAGTCAGGACCAACAGGCAATATGGATGAAGTCAGGACCAACAGGCAATATGGATGAAGTCAGGACCACCAGGCAATATGGGTGAAGCCAGGACCAACAGGCAATATGGATGAAGTCAGGACCACCAGGGAACATGGATGAACTCAGGACCACCAGGCAATATGGATGAACTCAGGACCACCAGGCAATTCGGATGAACTCAGGACAAACAGGCAATATGGATGAAGTCAGGACCACCAAACAATATGGATGAAGTCAGGACCACCAGGCAACATGGATGAAGTCAGGACCAACAGGCAATACGGATGAAGTCAGGACCACCAGGCAAGACGGATGAATTCAGGACCACCAGGCAATATGGATGAACTCAGGACCACCAGGCAATATGGATGAAGTCAGGACCACCAGGCAAAATGGATGAAGTCAGGAGCTCCAGGCATAGATATATGATGAAGTCAGGACCACCAGGCAATATGGATGAACTCAGGACCACCAGGCAATTCGGATGAACTCAGGACAAACAGGCAATGTGGATGAAGTCAGGACCAAAAGGCAATATGGATGAAGTCAGGACCACCAAACAATATGGATCAAGTCAGGACCACCAGGCAACGTGGATGAAGTCAGGACCAACAGGCAATATGGATGAAGTCAGGACCAAAAGGCAATATGGATGAAGTCAGGACCACCAGGCAATATGGATAAAGTCAGGACCAAAAGGCAATATGGATGAAGTCAGGACCAAAAGGTAATATGGATGAAGTCAGGACCAAAAGGCAATGTGGATGAAGTCACGCCCACCAGAAAATACGGATTAAGTCATGACCACAAGGCAATATGGATGAAGTCAGGACCACCAGGCAACATGGATGAAGTCAGGACCAACAGGCAACGGCAGGACCAACAGGCAATATGGATGAAGTCAGGACCAACAGGCAATACGGATGAAGTCAGGACCACCAGGCAATATGGATGAAGTCAGGACCAACAGGCAATACGGATGAAGTCAGGACCACCAGGCAATATGGATGAAGTCAGGACCACCAGGCAATATGGATGAAGTCAGGACCACCAGGCAATATGGATGAACTCAGGACCACCAGGCAATATGGATGAAGTCAGGACCACCAGGCAAAATGGATGAAGTCAGGACCCAGGCGATATAGATGAAGTCAGGACCACCAGGCAATATGGATGAAGTCAGGACCACCAGGCAATATGGATGAAGTCAGGACCAACAGGCAATATGGATGAAGTCTGGACCAAGAGGCAATATGGATGAAGTCAGGACCAACAGGCAATATGGATGAAGTCAGGACCAACAGGCAATATGGATGAAGTCAGGACCAACAGGCAATATGGATGAAGTCAGGACCAACAGGGACCACCAGGCATATGGATGAAGTCAGGACCAACAGGCAATATGGATGAAGTCAGGACCACCAGGCAATATGGATGAAGTCAGACCAACAGGCAATATGGATGAAGTCAGGACCACAGGCAATATGGATGAAGTCAGGACCAAAAGGCAATATGGATGAAGTCAGGACCAAAAGGCAATATGGATGAAGTCAGGACCAAAAGGCAATATGGATGAAGTCAGGACCAAAAGGCAATATGGATGAAGTCAGGACCACCAGGCAATATGGATAAAGTCAGGACCAAAAGGCAATATGGATGAAGTCAGGACCACCAGGCAATATGGATAAAGTCAGGACCAAAAGGCAATATGGATGAAGTCAGGACCAAAAGGTAATATGGATGAAGTCTGGACCAAAAGGCAATGTGGATGAAGTCAGGACCAACAGGCAATACGGATGAAGTCACCACCACCAGGCAATATGGATGAAGTCAGGACCAACAGGCAATATGGATGAAGTCAGGACCACCAGGCAATACGGATGAAGTCAGGACCAACAGGCAATATGGATGAAGTCAGGACCACCAGGCAATATGGATGAAGTCAGGACCACCAGGCAATATGGATGAAGTCAGGACCACCAGGCAATATGGATGAAGTCAGGACCACCAGGCAACATGGATGAACTCAGGACCACCAGGCAATATGGATGAACTCAGGACCACCAGGCAATTCGGATGAACTCAGGACAAACAGGCAATATGGATGAAGTCAGGACCACCAAACAATATGGATGAAGTCAGGACCACCAGGCAACATGCATGAAGTCAGGACCAATAGGCAATGGATGAAGTCAGGACCACCAGGCAAGACGGATGAATTCAGGACCACCAGGCAATATGGATGAACTCAGGACCACCAGGCAATATGGATGAAGTCAGGACCACCAGGCAAAATGGATGAAGTCAGGAGCTCCAGGCGATATGGATGAAGTCAGGACCACCAGGCAAAATGGATGAAGTCAGGACCAACAGGCAATATGGATGAAGTCTGGACCAAGAGGCAATATGGATGAAGTCAGGACCAAAAGGCAATATGGATGAAGTCAGGACCAACAGGCAATATGGATGAAGTCAGGACCAACAGGCAATACGGATGAAGTCAGGACCACCGGGCAGTATGGATGAAGTCAGGACCAACAGGCAACGTGGATGAAGTCAGGACCAACAGGCAATATGGATGAAGTCAGGACCAAAAGGCAATATGGATGAAGTCAGGACCACCAGGCAATATGGATAAAGTCAGGACCAAAAGGCAATATGGATGAAGTCAGGACCAAAAGGTAATATGGATGAAGTCAGGACCAAAAGGCAATGTGGATGAAGTCACGCCCACCAGAAAATACGGATTAAGTCATGACCACAAGGCAATATGGATGAAGTCAGGACCACCAGGCAACATGGATGAAGTCAGGACCAACAGGCAACGTGGATGAAGTCAGGACCAACAGGCAATATGGATGAAGTCAAGACCAACAGGCAATACGGATGAAGTCAGGACCACCAGGCAATATGGATGAAGTCAGGACCAACAGGCACACGGATGAAGTCAGGACCACCAGGCAATACGGATGAAGTCAGGACCACCAGGCAATACGGATGAATTCAGGACCACCAGGCAATATGGATGAACTCAGGACCACCAGGCAATATGGATGAAGTCAGGACCACCAGGCAAAATGGATGAAGTCAGGAGCTCCAGGCGATATAGATGAAGTCAGGACCACCAGGCAATATGGATGAAGTCAGGACCACCAGGCAATATGGATGAAGTCAGGCCAACAGGCAATATGGATGAAGTCTGGACCAAGAGGCAATATGGATGAAGTCAGGACCAACAGGCAATATGGATGAAGTCAGGACCAACAGGCAATACGGATGAAGTCAGGACCACCGGGCAGTATGGATGAAGTCAGGACCAAAGGCAATATGGATAACTCAGGACCACCAGGCAATATGGATGAAGTCAGGACCAACAGGCAACGTGGATGAAGTCAGGACCAACAGGCAATACGGATCAGGAGTCAGGATGACCAGGACCAAAAGGCAATATGGATGAAGTCAGGACCAACAGGCAACGTGGATGAAGTCAGGACCAACAGGCAATATGGATGAAGTCAGGACCAACAGGCAATATGGATGAAGTCAGGACCAACCGGGCAATATGGATGAAGTCAGGACCACCAGGCAATATGGATGAAGTCAGGACCAACAGGCAATATGGATGAAGTCAGGACCAACAGGCAATATGGATGAAGTCAGGACCAACAGGCAATATGGATGAAGTCAGGACCAACAGGCAATATGGATGAAGTCAGGACCACCAGAAAATAGGATTAAGTCATGACCACCAGGCAATATGGATGAAGTCAGGACCACCAGGCAATATGGATGAAGTCAGGACCAACAGGCAATATGGATGAAGTCAGGACCAACAGGCAATATGGATGAAGTCAGGACCAACAGACAATATGGATGAAGTCAGGACCACCAGAAAATACGGATTAAGTCAGACCACAAGGCAATATGGATGAAGTCAGGACCACCGGGCAGTATGGATGAAGTCAGGACCAAAAGGCAATATGGATGAAGTCAGGACCAAAAGGCAATATGGATGAAGTCAGGACCAAAAGGCAATATGGATGAAGTCAGGACCACCAGGCAATATGGATAAAGTCAGGACCAAAAGGCAATATGGATGAAGTCAGGACCAAAAGGCAATATGGATGAAGTCAGGACCAACAGGCAATATGGATGAAGTCAGGACCAACAGGCAATATGGATGAAGTCAGGACCACCAGGCAATATGGATGAAGTCAGGACCAACAGGCAATATGGATGAAGTCAGGACCAACAGGCAATATGGATGAAGTCAGGACCAACAGGCAATATGGATGAAGTCAAGACCAACAGGCAATACGGATGAAGTCAGGACCACCAGGCAATATGGATGAAGTCAGGACCAACAGGCAATACGGATGAAGTCAGGACCACCAGGCAATACGGATGAAGTCAGGACCACCAGGCAATACGGATGAATTCAGGACCACCAGGCAATATGGATGAACTCAGGACCACCAGGCAATATGGATGAAGTCAGGACCACCAGGCAATACGGATGAAGTCAGGACCCAGTATGGATGAAGTCAGGACCACCGGGCAATATGGATGAAGTCAGGACCACCAGGCAATATGGATGAAGTCAGGACCAACAGGCAATATGGATGAAGTCTGGACCAAGAGGCAATATGGATGAAGTCAGGACCAACAGGCAATATGGATGAAGTCAGGACCAACAGGCAATACGGATGAAGTCAGGACCACCGGGCAGTATGGATGAAGTCAGGACCAATAGGCAATACAGATTAACTCAGGACCACCAGGCATAATGGATGAAGTCAGGACCAACAGGCAACGTGGATGAAGTCAGGACCACCAGGCAATATGGATAAAGTCAGGACCAACAGGCAATATGGATGAAGTCAGGACCAACAGGCAATATGGATGAAGTCAGGACCAACAGGCAATATGGATGAAGTCAGGACCAAAAGGCAATATGGATGAAGTCAGGACCAAAAGGCAATATGGATGAAGTCAGGACCAAAAGGCAATATGGATGAAGTCAGGACCACCAGGCAATATGGATAAAGTCAGGACCAAAAGGCAATATGGATGAAGTCAGGACCAACAGGCAATATGGATGAAGTCAGGACCAACAGGCAATATGGATGAAGTCAGGACCACCAGGCAATATGGATGAAGTCTGGACCAAAAGGCAATGTGGATGAAGTCAGGACCAACAGGCAATATGGATGAAGTCAGGACCACCAGGCAATATGGATGAAGTCAGGACCAACAGGCAATATGGATGAAGTCAGGACCACCAGGCAATATGGATGAAGTCAGGACCAACAGGCAATATGGATGAAGTCAGGACCAACAGGCAATATGGATGAAGTCAGGACCACCGGGCAATATGGGTGAAGCCAGGACCAACAGGCAATATGGATGAAGTCAGGACCACCAGGAACATGGATGAACTCAGGACCACCAGGCAATATGGATGAACTCAGGACCACCAGGCAATATGGATGAACTCAGGACAAACAGGCAATATGGATGAAGTCAGGACCACCAAACAATATGGATGAAGTCAGGACCACCAGGCAACATGGATGAAGTCAGGACCAATAGGCAATACGGATGAAGTCAGGACCACCAGGCAAGACGGATGAATTCAGGACCACCAGGCAATATGGATGAACTCAGGACCACCAGGCAATATGGATGAAGTCAGGACCACCAGGCAAAATGGATGAAGTCAGGAGCCCAGGCGATATAGATGAAGTCAGGACCACCAGGCAATATGGATGAAGTCAGGACCAACAGGCAATATGGATGAAGTCTGGACCAAGAGGCAATATGGATGAAGTCAGGACCAAAAGGCAATATGGATGAAGTCAGGACCAACAGGCAATATGGATGAAGTCAGGACCAACAGGCAATATGGAGGACCACCGGGCAGTATGGATGAAGTCAGGACCAACAGGCAATATGGATGAAGTCAGGACCACCGGGCAGTATGGATGAAGTCAGGACCAACAGGCAACGTGGATGAAGTCAGGACCAACAGGCAATATGGATGAAGTCAGGACCAAAAGGCAATATGGATGAAGTCAGGACCACCAGGCAATATGGATAAAGTCAGGACCAAAAGGCAATATGGATGAAGTCAGGACCAAAAGGTAATATGGATGAAGTCAGGACCAAAAGGCAATGTGGATGAAGTCACGCCCACCAGAAAATACGGATTAAGTCATGACCACAAGGCAATATGGATGAAGTCAGGACCACCAGGCAACATGGATGAAGTCAGGACCAACAGGCAACGTGGATGAAGTCAGGACCAACAGGCAATATGGATGAAGTCAAGACCAACAGGCAATACGGATGAAGTCAGGACCACCAGGCAATATGGATGAAGTCAGGACCAACAGGCAATACGGATGAAGTCAGGACCACCAGGCAATACGGATGAAGTCAGGACCACCAGGCAATACGGATGAATTCAGGACCACCAGGCAATATGGATGAACTCAGGACCACCAGGCAATATGGATGAAGTCAGGACCACCAGGCAAAATGGATGAAGTCAGGAGCTCCAGGCGATATAGATGAAGTCAGGACCACCAGGCAATATGGATGAAGTCAGGACCACCAGGCAATATGGATGAAGTCAGGACCAACAGGCAATATGGATGAAGTCTGGACCAAGAGGCAATATGGATGAAGTCAGGACCAACAGGCAATATGGATGAAGTCAGGACCAACAGGCAATACGGATGAAGTCAGGACCACCGGGCAGTATGGATGAAGTCAGGACCAATAGGCAATACAGATTAACTCAGGACCACCAGGCAAAATGGATGAAGTCAGGACCAACAGGCAACGTGGATGAAGTCAGGACCAACAGGCAATATGGATGAAGTCAGGACCAACAGGCAATATGGATGAAGTCAGGACCAAAAGGCAATATGGATGAAGTCAGGACCAACAGGCAACGTGGATGAAGTCAGGACCAACAGGCAATATGGATGAAGTCAGGACCAACAGGCAATACGGATGAAGTCAGGACCACCGGGCAGTATGGATGAAGTCAGGACCACCAGGCAATATGGATGAAGTCAGGACCAACAGGCAATATGGATGAAGTCAGGACCAACAGGCAATATGGATGAAGTCAGGACCAACAGGCAATATGGATGAAGTCAGGACCAACAGGCAATATGGATGAAGTCAGGACCACCAGAAAATATGGATTAAGTCATGACCACCAGGCAATACGGATGAAGTCAGGACCACCAGGCAATATGGATGAAGTCAGGACCAACAGGCAATATGGATGAAGTCAGGACCAACAGGCAATATGGATGAAGTCAGGACCAACAGGCAATATGGATGAAGTCAGGACCAACAGGCAATACGGATTAAGTCAGGACCACCAGGCAATATGGATGAAGTCAGGACCACCGGGCAGTATGGATGAAGTTAGGACCAAAAGGCAATATGGATGAAGTCAGGACCAAAAGGCAATATGGATGAAGTCAGGACCAAAAGGCAATATGGATGAAGTCAGGACCACCAGGCAATATGGATGAAGTCAGGACCAAAAGGCAATATGGATGAAGTCAGGACCAAAAGGCAATATGGATGAAGTCAGGACCAACAGGCAATATGGATGAAGTCAAGACCAACAGGCAATACGGATGAAGTCAGGACCACCAGGCAATACGGATAAAGTCATGACCACAAGGAAATATGGATGAAGTCAGGACCAACAGGCAACGTGGATGAAGTCAGGACCAACAGGCAATATGGATGAAGTCAAGACCAACAGGCAATACGGATGAAGTCAGGACCACCAGGCAATATGGATGAAGTCAGGACCAACAGGCAATATGGATGAAGTCAGGACCACCAGGCAATACGGATGAAGTCAGGACCACCAGGCAATACGGATGAATTCAGGACCACCAGGCAATATGGATGAACTCAGGACCACCAGGCAATATGGATGAAGTCAGGACCACCAGGCAAAATGGATGAAGTCAGGAGCTCCAGGCGATATAGATGAAGTCAGGACCACCAGGCAATATGGATGAAGTCAGGACCACCAGGCAATATGGATGAAGTCAGGACCAACAGGCAATATGGATGAAGTCAGGACCAAAAGGCAATATGGATGAAGTCAGGACCACCAAACAATACGGATGAAGTCAGGACCACCAGGCAATATGGATGAAGTCAGGACCACCAGGCAACATGGATGAAGTCAGGACCAATAGGCAATACAGATGAACTCAGGACCACCAGGCATAATGGATGAAGTCAGGACCAACAGGCAACGTGGATGAAGTCAGGACCAACAGGCAATATGGATGAAGTCAGGACCAACAGGCAATACGGATGAAGTCAGGACCAACAGGCAATATGGATGAAGTCAGGACCAACAGGCAATATGGATGAAGTCAGGACCAAAAGGCAATATGGATGAAGTCAGGACCACCGGGCAGTATGGATGAAGTCAGGACCACCGGGCAGTATGGATGAAGTCAGGACCACCAGGCAATATGGAAGAAGTCAGGACCAACAGGCAATACAGATGAAGTCAGGACCACCAGAAAATATGGATTAAGTCATGACCACCAGGCAATACGGATGAAGTCAGGACCACCAGGCAATATGGATGAATCAGGACCAACAGGCAATATGGATGAAGTCTGGACCAAGAGGCAATATGGATGAAGTCAGGACCAACAGGCAATATGGATGAAGTCACGCCCACCAGAAAATACGGATTAAGTCATGACCACAAGGCAATATGGATGAAGTCAGGACCACCAGGTAATACTGATGAACTCAGGACCACCAGGCAATATGGATGAAGTCAGGACCAAAGGCAATATGGATGAAGTCAGGACCAAAAGGCAATATGGATGAAGTCAGGACCACCAGGCAATATGGATAAAGTCAGGACCAAAAGGCAATATGGATGAAGTCAGGACCAAAAGGTAATATGGATGAAGTCAGGACCAAAAGGCAATGTGGATGAAGTCAGGACCAACAGGCAACGTGGATGAAGTCAGGACCACCAGGTAATACTGATGAACTCAGGACCACCAGGCAATATGGATGAAGTCAGGACCACCAGGCAATATGGATGAAGTCAGGACCACCAGGCAATATGGATGAAGTCAGGACCAACAGGCAATATGGATGAAGTCAGGACCAACAGGCAATATGGATGAAGTCAGGACCACCGGGCATGGGTGAAGCCAGGACCAACAGGCAATATAGATGAAGTCAGGACCACCAGGGAACATGGATGAACTCAGGACCACCAGGCAATATGGATGAACTCAGGACCACCAGGCAATATGGATGAACTCAGGACAAACAGGCAATATGGATGAAGTCAGGACCACCAAACAATACGGATGAAGTCAGGACCACCAGGCAATATGGATGAAGTCAGGACCACCAGGCAATATGGATGAAGTCAGGACCACCAGGCAATATGGATGAAGTCAGGACCAACAGGCAATATGGATGAAGTCAGGACCACCAGGCAATATGGATGAAGTCAGGACCAACAGGCAATACGGATGAAGTCAGGACCACCAGGCAATACGGATGAATTCAGGACCACCAGGCAATATGGATGAACTCAGGACCACCAGGCAATATGGATGAAGTCAGGACCACCAGGCAAAATGGATGAAGTCAGGACCAACAGGCAATATGGATGAAGTCTGGACCAAGAGGCAATATGGATGAAGTCAGGACCAAAAGGCAATATGGATGAAGTCAGGACCAACAGGCAATATGGATGAAGTCTGGACCAAGAGGCAATATGGATGAAGTCAGGACCAAAAGGCAATATGGATGAAGTCAGGACCAAAGGGCAATATGGATGAAGTCAGGACCAACAGGCAACGGATGAAATCAGGACCACCAGGCAATACGGATGAAGTCAGGACCACCAGGCAATATGGATGAAGTCAGGACCAACAGGCAATATGGATGAAGTCAGGACCAACAGGCAATATGGATGAAGTCAGGACCAACAGGCAATATGGATGAAGTCAGGACCAACAGGCAATATGGATGAAGTCAGGACCAAGAGGCAATATGGATGAAGTCACGCCCACCAGAAAATACGGATTAAGTCATGACCACAAGGCAATATGGATGAAGTCAGGACCACCGGGCAGTATGGATGAAGTTAGGACCAAAAGGCAATATGGATGAAGTCAGGACCAAAAGGCAATATGGATGAAGTCAGGACCAAAAGGCAATATGGATGAAGTCAGGACCACCAGGCAATATGGATAAAGTCAGGACCAAAAGGCAATATGGATGAAGTCAGGACCAAAAGGTAATATGGATGAAGTCAGGACCAAAAGGCAATGTGGATGAAGTCAGGACCAACAGGCAACGTGGATGAAGTCAGGACCACCAGGTAATACTGATGAACTCAGGACCACCAGGCAATATGGATGAAGTCAGGACCACCGGGCAATATGGATGAAGTCAGGACCACCAGGGAACATGGATGAAGTCAGGACCACCAGGGAACATGGATGAACTCAGGACCACCAGGCAATATGGATGAACTCAGGACCACCAGGCAATCGGATGAACTCAGGACAAACAGGCAATATGGATGAAGTCAGGACCACCAAACAATATGGATGAAGTCAGGACCACCAGGCAACATGGATGAAACTCAGGACCAACAGGCAATATGGATGAAGTCAGGACCACCAGGCAAGATGGATGAATTCAGGACCAACAGGCAATATGGATGAACTCAGGACCACCAGGCAAAAAAGGCATGGATGAAGTCAGGAGCTCCAGGCGCAATAGATGAAGTCAGGACCAACAGGCAATGGATGAAGTCTGGACCAAGAGGCAATATGGATGAAGTCAGGACCAAAAGGCAATATGGATGAAGTCAGGACCAAAGGGCAATATGGATGAAGTCAGGACCAACAGGCAACGTGGATGAAGTCAGGACCAACAGGCAATATGGATGAAGTCAGGACCAACAGGCAATACGGATGAAGTCAGGACCACCGGGCAGTATGGATGAAGTCAGGACCAACAGGCAACGTGGATGAAGTCAGGACCAACAGGCAATATGGATGAAGTCAGGACCAACAGGCAATATGGATGAAGTCAGGACCAACAGGCAATATGGATGAAGTCAGGACCAACAGGCAATATGGATGAAGTCAGGACCACCAGGCAATATGGATGAAGTCAGGACCACCAGGCAATATGGATGAAGTCAGGACCAACAGGCAATATGGATGAAGTCAGGACCAACAGGCAATATGGATGAAGTCAGGACCAACAGGCAATATGGATGAAGTCAGGACCAAAAGGCAATATGGATGAAGTCAGGACCACCAGGCAATATGGATAAAGTCAGGACCAAAAGGCAATATGGATGAAGTCAGGACCAAAAGGTAATATGGATGAAGTCAGGACCAAAAGGCAATGTGGATGAAGTCAGGACCAACAGGCAACGTGGATGAAGTCAGGACCAACAGGCAATATGGATGAAGTCAGGACCACCAGGCAATATGGATGAAGTCAGGACCACCAGGCAATATGGATGAAGTCAGGACCAACAGGCAATATGGATGAAGTCAGGACCAACAGGCAATACGGATGAAGTCAGGACCACCGGGCAGTATGGATGAAGTCAGGACCACCGGGCAGTATAGATGAAGTCAGGACCACCAGGCAATATGGATGAAGTCAGGACCAAAAGGCAATATGGATGAAGTCAGGACCAAAAGGCAATATGGATGAAGTCAGGACCAACAGGCAACGTGGATGAAGTCAGGACCAACAGGCAATATGGATGAAGTCAGGACCAACAGGCAATACGGATGAAGTCAGGACCACCAGGCAATATGGATGAAGTCAGGACCAACAGGCAATGAAGTCAGGACCACCAGAAAATGATGGATTAAGTCAGACCACCAGGCAATACGGATGAAGTCAGGACCAACAGGCAATATGGATGAAGTCAGGACCAACAGGCAATATGGATGAAGTCAGGACCAACAGGCAATATGGATGAAGTCAGGACCAACAGGCAATATGGATGAAGTCAGGACCAACAGGCAATATGGATGAAGTCAGGACCACCAGAAAATACGGATTAAGTCATGACCACAAGGCAATATGGATGAAGTCAGGACCACCAGGCAGTATGGATGAAGTCAGGACCAAAAGGCAATATGGATGAAGTCAGGACCAAAAGGCAATATGGATGAAGTCAGGACCAAAAGGCAATATGGATGAAGTCAGGACCACCAGGCAATATGGATAAAGTCAGGACCAAAAGGCAATATGGATGAAGTCAGGACCAAAAGGTAATATGGATGAAGTCAGGACCAAAAGGCAATGTGGATGAAGTCAGGACCAACAGGCAATATGGATGAAGTCAGGACCACCGGGCAATACGGGTGAAGTCAGGACCACCAGGGAATATGGATGAAGTCACGCCCACCAGAAAATACGGATTAAGTCAGGACCAAAAGGTAATATGGATGAAGTCAGGACCAAAAGGCAATGTGGATGAAGTCACGCCCACCAGAAAATACGGATTAAGTCATGACCACAAGGCAATATGGATGAAGTCAGGACCACCAGGCAACATGGATGAAGTCAGGACCAACAGGCAACGTGGATGAAGTCAGGACCAACAGGCAATATGGATGAAGTCAAGACCAACAGGCAATACGGATGAAGTCAGGACCACCAGGCAATATGGATGAAGTCAGGACCAACAGGCAATACGGATGAAGTCAGGACCACCAGGCAATACGGATGAAGTCAGGACCACCAGGCAATACGGATGAATTCAGGACCACCAGGCAATATGGATGAACTCAGGACCACCAGGCAATATGGATGAAGTCAGGACCACCAGGCAAAATGGATGAAGTCAGGAGCTCCAGGCGATATAGATGAAGTCAGGACCACCAGGCAATATGGATGAAGTCAGGACCACCAGGCAATATGGATGAAGTCAGGACCAACAGGCAATATGGATGAAGTCTGGACCAAGAGGCAATATGGATGAAGTCAGGACCAACAGGCAATATGGATGAAGTCAGGACCAACAGGCAATACGGATGAAGTCAGGACCACCGGGCAGTATGGATGAAGTCAGGACCAATAGGCAATACAGATTAACTCAGGACCACCAGGCATAATGGATGAAGTCAGGACCAACAGGCAACGTGGATGAAGTCAGGACCAACAGGCAATACGGATGAAGTCAGGACCAAAAGGCAATATAATGAAGTCAGGACCAAAAGGCAATATGGATGAAGTCAGGACCAACAGGCAACGTGGATGAAGTCAGGACCAACAGGCAATATGGATGAAGTCAGGACCAACAGGCAATACGGATGAAGTCAGGACCACCGGGCAGTATGGATGAAGTCAGGACCACCAGGCAATATGGATGAAGTCAGGACCAACAGGCAATAAGGATGAAGTCAGGACCAACAGGCAATATGGATGAAGTCAGGACCAACAGGCAATATGGATGAAGTCAGGACCAACAGACAATATGGATGAAGTCAGGACCACCAGAAAATACGGATTAGAAGTCATGACCACCAGGCAATACGGATGAAGTCAGGACCACCAGGCAATATGGATGAAGTCAGGACCAACAGGCAATATGGATGAAGTCAGGACCAACAGGCAATATGGATGAAGTCAGGACCAACAGACAATATGGATGAAGTCAGGACCACCAGAAAATACGGATTAAGTCATGACCACAAGGCAATATGGATGAAGTCAGGACCACCGGGCAGTATGGATGAAGTTAGGACCAAAAGGCAATATGGATGAAGTCAGGACCAAAAGGCAATATGGATGAAGTCAGGACCAAAAGGCAATATGGATGAAGTCAGGACCACCAGGCAATATGGATAAAGTCAGGACCAAAAGGCAATATGGATGAAGTCAGGACCAAAAGGTAATATGGATGAAGTCAGGACCAACAGGCAATATGGATGAAGTCAAGACCAACAGGCAATACGGATGAAGTCAGGACCACCAGGCAATATGGATAAAGTCAGGACCAAAAGGCAATATGGATGAAGTCAGGACCAACAGGCAACGTGGATGAAGTCAGGACCAACAGGCAATATGGATGAAGTCAAGACCAACAGGCAATACGGATGAAGTCAGGACCACCAGGCAATATGGATGAAGTCAGGACCAACAGGCAATACGGATGAAGTCAGGACCACCAGGCAATACGGATGAAGTCAGGACCACCAGGCAATACGGATGAATTCAGGACCACCAGGCAATATGGATGAACTCAGGACCACCAGGCAATATGGATGAAGTCAGGACCACCAGGCAAAATGGATGAAGTCAGGAGCTCCAGGCGATATAGATGAAGTCAGGACCACCAGGCAATATGGATGAAGTCAGGACCACCAGGCAATATGGATGAAGTCAGGACCAACAGGCAATATGGATGAAGTCTGGACCAAGAGGCAATATGGATGAAGTCAGGACCAACAGGCAATATGGATGAAGTCAGGACCAACAGGCAATATGGATGAAGTCAGGACCACCGGGCAGTATGGATGAAGTCAGGACCAATAGGCAATACAGATTAACTCAGGACCACCAGGCATAATGGATGAAGTCAGGACCAACAGGCAACGTGATGAAGTCAGGACCAAAAGGCAATATGGATGAAGTCAGGACCAAAAGGCAATATGGATGAAGTCAGGACCAAAAGGCAATATGGATGAAGTCAGGACCAACAGGCAACGTGGATGAAGTCAGGACCAACAGGCAATATGGATGAAGTCAGGACCAACAGGCAATACGGATGAAGTCAGGACCACCGGGCAGTATGGATGAAGTCAGGACCACCAGGCAATATGGATGAAGTCAGGACCAACAGGCAATACGGATGAAGTCAGGACCACCAGAAAATATGGATTAAGTCATGACCACCAGGCAATACGGATGAAGTCAGGACCACCAGGCAATATGGATGAAGTCAGGACCAACAGGCAATATGGATGAAGTCAGGACCAACAGGCAATATGGATGAAGTCAGGACCAACAGGCAATATGGATGAAGTCAGGACCACCAGAAAATACGGATTAAGTCATGACCACAAGGCAATATGGATGAAGTCAGGACCACCGGGCAGTATGGATGAAGTTAGGACCAAAAGGCAATATGGATGAAGTCAGGACCAAAAGGCAATATGGATGAAGTCAGGACCAAAAGGCAATATGGATGAAGTCAGGACCACCAGGCAATATGGATAAAGTCAGGACCAAAAGGCAATATGGATGAAGTCAGGACCAAAAGGTAATATGGATGAAGTCAGGACCAAAAGGCAATGTGGATGAAGTCAGGACCAACAGGCAACGTGGATGAAGTCAGGACCACCAGGTAATACTGATGAACTCAGGACCACCAGGCAATATGGGTGAAGTCAGGACCAACAGGCAATATGGATGAAGTCAGGACCACCAGGCAATATGGATGAAGTCAGGACCAACAGGCAATATGGATGAAGTCAGGACCAACAGGCAATATGGATGAAGTCAGGACCACCGGCAATACGGGTGAAGCCAGGACCAACAGGCAATATAGATGAAGTCAGGACCACCAGGGAACATGGATGAACTCAGGACCACCAGGCAATATGGATGAACTCAGGACCACCAGGCAATTCGGATGAACTCAGGACAAACAGGCAATATGGATGAAGTCAGGACCACCAAACAATACGGATGAAGTCAGGACCACCAGGCAATATGGATGAAGTCAGGACCAAAAGGCAATATGGATGAACTCAGGACCACCAGGCAATTCGGATGAACTCAGGACAAACAGGCAATATGGATGAAGTCAGGACCACCAGGCAACATGGATGAAGTCAGGACCAATAGGCAATACGGATGAAGTCAGGACCACCAGGCAATATGGATGAATTCAGGACCACCAGGCAATATGGATGAACTCAGGACCACCAGGCAATATGGATGAAGTCAGGACCACCAGGCAAAATGGATGAAGTCAGGACCAACAGGCAATATGGATGAAGTCTGGACCAAGAGGCAATATGGATGAAGTCAGGACCAAAAGGCAATATGGATGAAGTCAGGACCAACAGGCAATATGGATGAAGTCTGGACCAAGAGGCAATATGGATGAAGTCAGGACCAAAAGGCAATATGGATGAAGTCAGGACCAAAGGGCAATATGGATGAAGTCAGGACCAACAGGCCATACGGATGAAGTCAGGACCACCAGAAAATATGGATTAAGTCATGACCACCAGGCAATACGGATGAAGTCAGGACCACCAGGCAATATGGATGAAGTCAGGACCAACAGGCAATATGGATGAAGTCAGGACCAACAGGCAATATGGATGAAGTCAGGACCAACAGGCAATATGGATGAAGTCAGGACCAAGAGGCAATATGGATGAAGTCACGCCCACCAGAAAATACGGATTAAGTCATGACCACAAGGCAATATGGATGAAGTCAGGACCACCGGGCAGTATGGATGAAGTTAGGACCAAAAGGCAATATGGATGAAGTCAGGACCAAAAGGCAATATGGATGAAGTCAGGACCAAAAGGCAATATGGATGAAGTCAGGACAGCCATGCAATATGGATAAAGTCAGGACCAAAAGGCAATATGGATGAAGTCAGGACCAAAAGGTAATATGGATGAAGTCAGGACCAAAAGGCAATGTGGATGAAGTCAGGACCAACAGGCAACGTGGATGAAGTCAGGACCACCAGGTAATACTGATGAACTCAGGACCACCAGGCAATATGGATGAAGTCAGGACCAACAGGCAATATGGATGAAGTCAGGACCACCAGGCAATATGGATGAAGTCAGGACCACCAGGGAACATGGATGAACTCAGGACCACCAGGCAATATGGATGAACTCAGGACCACCAGGCAATTCGGATGAACTCAGGACAAACAGGCAATATGGATGAAGTCAGGACCACCAAACAATATGGATGAAGTCAGGACCACCAGGCAACATGGATGAAGTCAGGACCAATAGGCAATACGGATGAAGTCAGGACCACCAGGCAAGACGGATGAATTCAGGACCACCAGGCAATATGGATGAACACAGGACCACCAGGCAATATGGATGAAGTCAGGAGCTCCAGGCGATATAGATGAAGTCAGGACCAACAGGCAATATGGATGAAGTCTGGACCAAGAGGCAATATGGATGAAGTCAGGACCAAAAGGCAATATGGATGAAGTCAGGACCAAAGGGCAATATGGATGAAGTCAGGACCAACAGGCAACGTGGATGAAGTCAGGACCAACAGGCAATATGGATGAAGTCAGGACCAACAGGCAATACGGATGAAGTCAGGACCACCGGGCAGTATGGATGAAGTCAGGACCAACAGGCAACGTGGATGAAGTCAGGACCAACAGGCAATATGGATGAAGTCAGGACCAACAGGCAATACGGATGAAGTCAGGACGACCGGGCAGTATGGATGAAGTCAGGACCACCGGGCAGTATAGATGAAGTCAGGACCACCAGGCAATATGGATGTGAAGTCAGGACCACCAGGCAATATGGATGAAGTCAGGACCAACAGGCAATATGGATGAAGTCAGGACCAACAGGCAATATGGATGAAGTCAGGACCAAGAGGCAATATGGATGAAGTCACGCCCACCAGGCAATACGGATGAAGTCAGGACCACCAGGCAATATGGATGAAGTCAGGACCAACAGGCAATATGGATGAAGTCAGGACCAACAGCCAATATGGATGAAGTCAGGACCAACAGGCAATATGGATGAAGTCAGGACCAAAAGGCAATATGGATGAAGTCAGGACCACCAGGCAATATGGATAAAGTCAGGACCAAAAGGCAATATGGATGAAGTCAGGACCAAAAGGTAATATGGATGAAGTCTGGACCAAAAGGCAATGTGGATGAAGTCAGGACCAACAGGCAACGTGGATGAAGTCAGGATCACCAGGCAATATGGATGAAGTCAGGACCACCAGGCAATATGGATGAAGTCAGGACCACCAGGCAATATGGATGAAGTCAGGACCAACAGGCAATATGGATGAAGTCAGGACCAACAGGCAATACGGATGAAGTCAGGACCACCGGGCAGTATGGATGAAGTCAGGACCACCGGGCAGTATAGATGAAGTCAGGACCACCAGGCAATATGGATGAAGTCAGGACCAAAAGGCAATATGGATGAAGTCAGGACCAAAAGGCAATATGGATGAAGTCAGGACCAACAGGCAACGTGGATGAAGTCAGGACCAACAGGCAATATGGATGAAGTCAGGACCAACAGGCAATATGGATGAAGTCAGGACCACCAGGCAATATGGATGAAGTCAGGACCAACAGGCAATACGGATGAAGTCAGGACCACCAGAAAATATGGATTAAGTCATGACCACCAGGCAATACGGATGAAGTCAGGACCAACAGGCAATATGGATGAAGTCAGGACCAACAGGCAATATGGATGAAGTCAGGACCAACAGGCAATATGGATGAAGTCAGGACCAACAGGCAATATGGATGAAGTCAGGACCAACAGGCAATATGGATGAAGTCAGGACCACCAGAAAATACGGATTAAGTCATGACCACAAGGCAATATGGATGAAGTCAGGACCACCGGGCAGTATGGATGAAGTTAGGACCAAAAGGCAATATGGATGAAGTCAGGACCAAAAGGCAATATGGATGAAGTCAGGACCAAAAGGCAATATGGATGAAGTCAGGACCACCAGGCAATATGGATAAAGTCAGGACCAAAAGGCAATATGGATGAAGTCAGGACCAAAAGGTAATATGGATGAAGTCAGGACCAAAAGGCAATGTGGATGAAGTCAGGACCAACAGGCAACGTGGATGAAGTCAGGACCACCAGGTAATACTGATGAACTCAGGACCACCAGGCAATATGGGTGAAGTCAGGACCAACAGGCAATATGGATGAAGTCAGGACCACCAGGCAATATGGATGAAGTCAGGACCAACAGGCAATATGGATGAAGTCAGGACCAACAGGCAATATGGATGAAGTCAGGACCACCGGGCAATACGGATGAAGTCAGGACCAACAGGCAATATGGATGAAGTCAGGACCACCAGGCAATATGGATGAACTCAGGACCACCAGGCAATATGGATGAACTCAGGACCACCAGGCAATATGGATGAACTCAGGACAAACAGGCAATATGGATGAAGTCAGGACCACCAAACAATACGGATGAAGTCAGGACCACCAGGCAATATGGATGAAGTCAGGACCACCAGGCAACATGGATGAAGTCAGGACCAATAGGCAATACGGATGAAGTCAGGACCACCAGGCAAAACGGATGAATTCAGGACCACCAGGCAATATGGATGAACTCAGGACCACCAGGCAATATGGATGAAGTCAGGACCACCAGGCAAAATGGATGAAGTCAGGACCAACAGGCAATATGGATGAAGTCTGGACCAAGAGGCAATATGGATGAAGTCAGGACCAAAAGGCAATATGGATGAAGTCAGGACCAACAGGCAATATGGATGAAGTCAGGACCAACAGGCAATATGGATGAAGTCAGGACCAAAAGGCAATATGGATGAAGTCAGGACCAAAGGGCAATACGGATGAAGTCAGGACCAACAGGCCATACGGATGAAGTCAGGACCACCAGAAAATATGGATTAAGTCATGACCACCAGGCAATACGGATGAAGTCAGGACCACCAGGCAATATGGATGAAGTCAGGACCAACAGGCAATATGGATGAAGTCAGGACCAACAGGCAATATGGATGAAGTCAGGACCAACAGGCAATATGGATGAAGTCAGGACCAAGAGGCAATATGGATGAAGTCACGCCCACCAGAAAATACGGATTAAGTCATGACCACAAGGCAATATGGATGAAGTTAGGACCACTGGGCAGTATGGATGAAGTTAGGACCAAAAGGCAATATGGATGAAGTCAGGACCAAAAGGCAATATGGATGAAGTCAGGACCAAAAGGCAATATGGATGAAGTCAGGACCACCAGGCAATATGGATAAAGTCAGGACCAAAAGGCAATATGGATGAAGTCAGGACCAAAAGGTAATATGGATGAAGTCAGGACCAAAAGGCAATGTGGATGAAGTCAGGACCAACAGGCAACGTGGATGAAGTCAGGACCACCAGGTAATACTGATGAACTCAGGACCACCAGGCAATATGGATGAAGTCAGGACCACCAGGCAATATGGATGAAGTCAGGACCACCAGGGAACATGGATGAACTCAGGACCACCAGGCAATATGGATGAACTCAGGACCACCAGGCAATTCGGATGAACTCAGGACAAACAGGCAATATGGATGAAGTCAGGACCACCAAACAATATGGATGAAGTCAGGACCACCAGGCAACATGGATGAAGTCAGGACCAATAGGCAATACGGATGAAGTCAGGACCACCAGGCAAGACGGATGAATTCAGGACCACCAGGCAATATGGATGAACTCAGGACCACCAGGCAAAATGGATGAAGTCAGGAGCTCCAGGCGATATAGATGAAGTCAGGACCAACAGGCATTATGGATGAAGTCTGGACCAAGAGGCAATATGGATGAAGTCAGGACCAAAAGGCAATATGGATGAAGTCAGGACCAAAGGGCAATATGGATGAAGTCAGGACCAACAGGCAACGTGGATGAAGTCAGGACCAACAGGCAATATGGATGAAGTCAGGACCAACAGGCAATACGGATGAAGTCAGGACCACCGGGCAGTATGGATCAAGTCAGGACCAACAGGCAACGTGGATGAAGTCAGGACCAACAGGCAATATGGATGAAGTCAGGACCAACAGGCAATACGGATGAAGTCAGGACCACCGGGCAGTATGGATGAAGTCAGGACCACCGGGCAGTATAGATGAAGTCAGGACCACCAGGCAATATGGATGAAGTCAGGACCACCAGGCAATATGGATGAAGTCAGGACCAACAGGCAATATGGATGAAGTCAGGACCAACAGGCAATATGGATGAAGTCAGGACCAAGAGGCAATATGGATGAAGTCACGCCCACCAGGCAATACGGATGAAGTCAGGACCACCAGGCAATATGGATGAAGTCAGGACCAACAGGCAATATGGATGAAGTCAGGACCAACAGCCAATATGGATGAAGTCAGGACCAACAGGCAATATGGATGAAGTCAGGACCAAAAGGCAATATGGATGAAGTCAGGACCACCAGGCAATATGGATAAAGTCAGGACCAAAAGGCAATATGGATGAAGTCAGGACCACAAGGTAATATGGATGAAGTCTGGACCAAAAGGCAATGTGGATGAAGTCAGGACCAACAGGCAACGTGGATGAAGTCAGGATCACCAGGCAATATGGATGAAGTCAGGACCAACAGGCAATATGGATGAAGTCAGGACCACCAGGCAATATGGATGAAGTCAGGACCAACAGGCAATATGGATGAAGTCAGGACCAACAGGCAATACGGATGAAGTCAGGACCACCGGGCAGTATGGATGAAGTCAGGACCACCGGGCAGTATAGATGAAGTCAGGACCACCAGGCAATATGGATGAAGTCAGGACCAAAAGGCAATATGGATGAAGTCAGGACCAAAAGGCAATATGGATGAAGTCAGGACCAACAGGCAACGTGGATGAAGTCAGGACCAACAGGCAATATGGATGAAGTCAGGACCAACAGGCAGTATGGATGAAGTCAGGACCACCAGGCAATATGGATGAAGTCAGGACCAACAGGCAATACGGATGAAGTCAGGACCACCAGAAAATATGGATTAAGTCATGACCACCAGGCAATACGGATGAAGTCAGGACCAACAGGCAATATGGATGAAGTCAGGACCAACAGGCAATATGGATGAAGTCAGGACCAACAGGCAATATGGATGAAGTCAGGACCAACAGGCAATATGGATGAAGTCAGGACCAAGAGGCAATATGGATGAAGTCACGCCCACCAGAAAATACGGATTAAGTCATGACCACAAGGCAATATGGATGAAGTCAGGACCACCGGGCAGTATGGATGAAGTTAGGACCAAAAGGCAATATGGATGAAGTCAGGACCAAAAGGCAATATGGATGAAGTCAGGACCAAAAGGCAATATGGATGAAGTCAGGACCACCAGGCAATATGGATAAAGTCAGGACCAAAAGGCAATATGGATGAAGTCAGGACCAAAAGGTAATATGGATGAAGTCAGGACCAAAAGGCAATGTGGATGAAGTCAGGACCAACAGGCAATATGGATGAAGTCAGGACCACCGGGCAATACGGGTGAACTCAGGACCACCAGGCAATATGGATGAAGTCAGGACCAACAGGCAATATGGATGAAGTCAGGACCACCAGGCAATATGGATGAAGTCAGGACCAACAGGCAATATGGATGAAGTCAGGACCAACAGGCAATATGGATGAAGTCAGGACCACCGGGCAATACGGGTGAAGCCAGGACCAACAGGCAATATAGATGAAGTCAGGACCACCAGGGAACATGGATGAACTCAGGACCACTAGGCAATATGGATGAACTCAGGACCACCAGGCAATACCGATGAACTCAGGACAAACAGGCAATATGGATGAAGTCAGGACCACCAAACAATATGGATGAAGTCAGGACCAAAAGGCAATATGGATGAAGTCAGGACCACCAGGCAATATGGATAAAGTCAGGACCAAAAGGCAATATGGATGAAGTCAGGACCACCAGGCAATACGGATGAATTCAGGACCACCGGGCAGTATGGATGAAGTCAGGACCACCAGGCAATATGGATGAAGTCAGGACCACCAGGCAAAATGGATCTACTGTCTCTATTATATTATGACTGACCAGCTAGATCTACTGTCTCTATAATATTATGACAGACCAGCTAGATCTACTGTCTCTATTGTATGACAGACCAGCAAGATCTACTGTCTCTATTATATTATGACAGACCAGCTAGATATACTGTCTCTATTATATTATGACAGACCAGCTAGATCTACTGTCTCTATTATATTATGACAGACCAGCTAGATCTACTGTCTCTATTGTATTATGACAGACCAGCTAGATCTACTGTCTCTATAATATGACCGACCAGCTAGATCTACTGTCTCTATTATATTATGACAGACCAGCTAGATCTACTGTATCTATTATATTATGACAGACCAGCTAGATGTACTGTCTCTATTGTATGACATACCAGCTAGATCTACTGTCTCTATTATATTATGGAGGGGAAATGATTGAGGCTTTACTCTTTCAGTATGGAGGGGAAATGATTGAGGCTTTACTATTTCAGTATGGAGGGGAAATGATTCAGAGATGCTACAATTAAGATGTGAGATCCAATCTTGCATCTTATGGCCTGTCCTAAACCCCAAGCTTGACTTGATCTCTCTCAATTCAATTCAAAGGGCTTTGTTGGCATGGGCAAGTTATGTTTACATTGTCAACGCAAGTGAAATAGATAATAAAGAAAAGTGAAATAACAATTAAAACATTTAAACATTAACAGTAAACATTACACAACAGATCCAAAAGAATAAAGACATTTCAAATGTCATATTATGTCTATACACCGTGTGGTAACGATGTGCAAATAGTTAAAGTACAAAAGGGAAAAATACATTTACATAAATATGGGTTCAATTTACAATGGTGTTTATTCTTCACTGGCTGACCTTTTCTTGTGTCAACAGGTCACACATCTTGCTGCTGTGATGTCACACGGTGGTATTTCACCCAATAGATAGATGTGAGTTTATCAAAAATGGATTTGTTTTCAAATTCTTTGTGGGTCTGTGTAATCTGAGCGAAATATGTGTCTCTAATATGGTCATACATTTGGCAGGAGGTTTGGAAGTGCAGCTCAGTTTCCATCTCATTTTGTGGGCAGTGAGCACATAGCCTGTCTTCTCTTGAGAGCCAGGTCTGCCTACGGCGGCCTCTCTCAATAGCAAGGCTATGCCCACTGAGTCTGTACATAGTCTGTACAAGCTTTCCTTAATTTTGGGTCAGTCACAGGGGTCAGGTATTCCGCCACTGGGTACTCTCTGTTTAGGGCAGGATAGCATTCCAGCTTGGTCTGTTTTTTTATAAATTCTTTCAATGTGTAAAATAATTACATTTCTTTTTTTCTCATGGGTCTAACTGTCTTGCTGTCCCGGGGCTCTGTAGGGTCTGTTTGTGTTTGTGAACAGAGCCCCAGGACCAGCTTGCTTAGCGGACTCTTCTCCAGGTTCATCTCTCTGTTGGTGATGGCTTTGTAATGGAAGATTTGGTGGTTGTAGAATTTAACATCTCTTTTCTGGATTTTGATCATTTGTAGGTATCGGCCTTATTCTGCTCGGCATACATTATTTGGTGTTTTACGTTGTACACAGAGGATATTTTTGCAGAGTTCACCAAAGGGCGGCAGAGACCGCCCTAGAGACATTAACAACACTCAGGTTGTCAACTCAGGTTGTCATGGTTTCACCTGTCACCAGAGGGCGGTAGAGACCGTCCTAGAGACATTAACAACATTCAGGTTGTCATGGTTCCACCTGTCACCAGAGGGCGGTAGAGACCGTCCTAGAGACATTAACAACACTCAGGTTGTCCTGGTTCCACCTGTCACCAGAGGGCGGCAGAGACCGTCCTAGAGACATTAACAACACTCAGGTTGTCCTGGTTCCACCTGTCACCAGAGGGCGGCAGAGACCGTCCTAGAGACATTAACAACACTCAGGTTGTCCTGGTTCCACCTGTCACCAGAGGGCGGCAGAGACCGTCCTAGAGACATTAACAACACTCAGGTTGTCCTGGTTCCACCTGTCACCAGAGGGCGGCAGAGACCGTCCTAGAGACATTAACAACACTCAGGTTGTCATGGTTCCACCTGTCACCAGAGGGCGGCAGAGACCGTCCTAGAGACATTAACAAAACTCAGGTGCGTCCTATTTACTCATTATATTTCCCTGTTAAACGAGATGTGTTTTCTGTTGTCCTTTGCACAAACTTGAATTGTATACGTTTGTCTCCTGAGTGTAAGACTTGCGTTTGTTGTTTTGTTTTCACCTATTGTTGCTGTGATTGTTACATTTCTCAGTTGTGTTCAGTGTTCATCCTTAACCGCTCATCTGTTCTGTTCTCATCTCTGCATCTCAATTTGGTTTTTGTCACATTTTGTGAATTATTGGTTGATGAGCAGACCTCACAAACGTAAAGGGCAATGGTTTCTATAACTGATTCAAGTATTTTTTTTGGCCAGATCCAAATTGGTATGTCAAATGTTTATGTTCCTTTTGATGGCGTGGAAGGCTCTTCTTGCCTACCTGTTTCGCTGATGTTTAGGCCGAGATATGTATAGTTTTTTTGTGTGTGCTCTAGACGGTGTCTAGATGGAATTTGTATTTGTGGTCCTGGCAACTGGACCTTTTTTGGAACACCATTATTTTGGTCTTACTGAGATTTACTGTCAGGGCCCAGGTCTGACAGAATCTAGGTGCTGATGTAGGCCCTCCTTGGTTGGGGACAGTAGCACCAGATCATCAGCAAACAGTAGACATTTGACTTCAGATCCTAGTAAAATCAAATCAAACCTGTCACAACCTGTCACTCGACCAGTTCATCAGCATGGCGATTCGTTTGGACAACCTCCTACAGTCCAGACGAAGACCTGTGCAGAATCTGGAGCCCATAGTTACAGCTGCTCCATGGCCAGAGCAGATGGAGGTGGGCTCTGCCCGTTTGCCCGAGACAGAGGAGAAGGAGGAATCTAAGCCTCTGCTCCTATTGTGGAGAAAGGGGTAATTTCTCTCCAACCTGCCCTCTATCCACTAATATGCGAGGAGGTGACAAGCCAGAGAGTTCTCCTGCTCCAACCCAAGTAGGATGCAAGATCTCCCCTCCTTTTTTGTCAACTCAACCAGTGTGTTTTCCCATTAAATTCCCTTAAATCCTCTAGCCCCTCACTCCCGTTAGCTCGGATTGATTCCGGAGCTGCCGGGAATCTTTTAGATTCCTTTGGTTCCCCTACGGTCACCCATTCCGGTTCGAGGTTTCTCTAAGACCCAGGCTACACGCCTGCCTCCTCATCGCCCATGAGACTTTTGTCTGATGCAGCCCTCCCGAGAGGACACATCTATCCCCTCTCCTAGTTGGAGACCTGTGCTGGGAAGACCGTTGGAGCATTATCTATATGTTAAATAAGAGAAGTGTTTGTTTTTCCAGCGGCACGTGGAGGACGTGGAGATGGAGGAGCAACGCGGCAGGTCATGGCCAGTCCCCAATTCCGCGAAAGCAGTCCAGAGATTCCTGGGGTTTGCCAACTATTTCTGGCGGTTCATCCGGGGCTTCAGCACGGGGGCCGCGCCTCTTACCTCCATGCTGAGAAGAGGTCACCAGCAGATTCGTTGGATGGCGGATGCGGAGATGGTGTTCGAGACACTGAAGGCCGTCCTCGGGGACGACACCGTCCTCGGGGACGACACCGGCCCTAGCGATGATCACAGGGAAGACACTGAAGGCACGCTTCACCTCTGCTCTCATGCTGGCACATCCCTGACCCCTCACTTCCCTTCATCGTCGAGGTGGATGCCTCCGAAGTAGGAGTCGGGCCAGTGCAGTCCCAGCGCAGAGGAACCCCTCACTTCCCTTCATCGTCGAGGTGGATGCCTCCGAAGTAGGAGTCGGGCCAGTGCAGTCCCAGCGCAGAGGAACCCCTCACTTCCCTTCATCTTCGAGGTGGATGCCTCCGAAGTAGGAGTCGGGATGTGCCAGCATGAGAGCAGTGGTGAAGCGTGCCTTCAGTGTCTTCCCTGTGATCATCGCTAGGGCCGGTGTCGTCCCTGAGGACGGTGTCGTCCCTGTGATCATCGCTAGGGCCGGTGTCGTCCCACTGCAGCGCGTCCCTGTGGTCCTCGCCGAGGCCGGTGTCGTCCCTGTGGTCGTCCCCGAGGCCGGTGTCACCCCCCTGCAGCGCGTCCCTGTGGTCGTCCCCGAGGCCTTTGTCGCCCCACTGCAGCGCGTCCCTGTGGTCATCCCCGATGCCGGTGTTGTCCCACTGCAGCGTGTCCCTGTGGTCCTCGCCGAGGCCGGTGTCGTCCCGGTGTCGTCCCTGTGGTCATCCCCGAGGCCGGTGTTGTCCCACTGCAGCGCGTCCCTGTGGTCATCGCTGAGGACGGTGTTGTCCCTGTGGTCGTCCCCGAGGCCGGTGTCGTCCTGCTGCTGGTTTTGTCACAGATCCCCCCCGGCTCATTCCGTTCACCAGCTCCAGAAATCTACGTCACTGAACGGGATCAGTACCACCAACCCCGGACTGTCTTGTCTCATTACGCATATTTGATTCCCATTCCCCCTGATTAGTATGTATCCTCTCTTTCCTTTCCTCTCTTGCTCTCTCTCTCCCTCCCTCTCTCCTTTCTTCTCTCTATCACCATTTCTCTCTCTCTCCTTTCCTCTCTCTCTCTCCTTTCCTCCCTCCTTCTCTCTCACTCCTTTCCTCTCTCTCTCCTTTCCTCCCTCTATTCCCCATTGTCCTTGTCGGTTATTGTTACCATGCCTGTTGGTATTGTGAGCACCTGTGCTGTTTTATCGGCTTCCATGCCAAGTGTTATTTGTGCACTTGTTTTGCGTGTCTAGTCCCGTGTATTATTTAGAGGTTTACACCTCGCTCTTTTGTTAAGAGTGGAGAAAATAAACCCCCCTTTTACATATTTCTGCGCTTTTCTCCTATCATTATACAGCATGACAGAATAACCAACCAACTAAATGGAGACAGCAGGAAAGACCAAGCTGTCGATCATCGTAGAGACAGTCCAGCATCAAGAGGACTGTCTCTCCAGACTCGGCAGCGCCATGGACAGTGTGCTGGCAACCATCCCATGTTTGGAGGGGAATGTGAAATACCTCCAGTCTCCAGCACCGGTTCTGGCACCAGCCCCCACACCACTACCTGCCTCCGTCCCATCTGAGCCGGTACGAGGACATACCTATCATTATACAGCGAGACACTGTTGTTCATTCAATGTAATTGGAGAATCCAGTGGGTTCTGGTAGTCTTTTAATAGTTTATTCTAAGATTTGTATTTGATCATGTATTTGTTTTTGCTGTTCTTTGTTATAGGGCCAAAAAGATTTAAGAAGTGGTTTATCCACACATATCTTTTTTGGATAGATAACTAACTGTGTTTTCTGTTTAGTGTTTTCCAATTTTCCCAGAAGTGGTTAGTTACATTGAGCTGATTTCTGACATGCTGTTCCTTCTTTTTCCGTAGTGTATTTCTGTATTGTTTTAGTGATTCACCATAGTGAAGGTGTAGGCGCAGGTTTTCTGGGTCTCTATGTTTTTGGTTGAATGGGTTTCTTCTGCATCTTCTGCATTTGTCGTTGTTAATTTTCTTAGATTGTCTGCTTGAAATGTTTTGATTTAATAGGGAAGCTGAAAGTTCAAACATACTGTTTAGGTTTTCTCCGGCCAAGTTTACACCTTCACTATTACAGTGAAACCTTTTGTCGAGGAAGTTGTCTAAAACAGATTTATTTGGAAATTTATTTAACCTTCATTTGACCAGGCAAGTCAGTTAATTACAAATTCTTATTTACAATGACGGCCTACAGTGGCCAAACCCAGTGATTGAATTTGATGTTGACCAATCGTTTTTTGGTCCCACACTACTTTCCTTCCATCTATAGCATTTCTTAATATTATTCAGTTCCTTTGGCTTTGATGCCTCGTGACTGAGTATTGCTATGCTCAAGTAGTGTGATTCTACTGTGATCTTATAGGGGTGTCAGTGGGCTGACTGTTAACTGTGGTCTGATAGGGGTGACTGTTAACTGTGGTCTGATAGGGGTGTCAGTGGACTGACTGTTAACTGTGGTCTGATAGGGGTGTCAGTGGGGTGACTGTTAACTGTGATCTGATAGGGGTGTCTGAAAGTAGTAAAGTAGTCTACAGTACTACAGCCAAGAGATGAGCTATAGGTGTACCTACCATAGGAGTCTGGGTTGAGGTCAGTAATAAAGTGGTCTACAGTACTACAGCCAAGAGATCAGCTATAGGTGTTGTGACGGCCCTGGATTTTTCTGAACCGTCTCAGTGCAGCTCCTTCCAATAGGGCGCTTTCCCTTTAATTCCCAATTAAATAGCCAGCATCAGCTGTGCGAAAGGGGGGTTGTGATGGAGACGTGCATGAGGATGTGTTCAACCCTCAGTTCCGAAGCTTCTCTATTCCGTTTGTTTTGTTGCCGTTAAACGTGTGTTTTGTAGCCTAAGAGAGTTTACCCAGGATCGGATCCACTCTTTGCGTCCCTGGACTACACCTCTCCGTTCTTCGTGGCCTTTCTCCGCTGGAGATCTATTGGCGGATTGGATTGTCTGACTGACCGACTGACTACCACCTTTTTGTATACGGTATTTCATTTGTTTGGATGTGATGTATACTGTGATTTATGTAGTTAGTTGTAGTTGAGGACTTAATTAAGAGTTGATCCGCTTTAAAGTTCTGTGGTAAATTAATTGTTATATTGATTGTATGTTTAATACTGGGTTTACGCTACACGGAATGAACGGACAAACATCGCGTGACAAAAGTCACTTGAGTTCACTGAACTCCTTTACCGGGCAGGACTCTTTTTAGGCCCGAGGTACAGGACATTTCTGGAGGAACCAGAACTCATTGTGATATTATTATATATGTGTGTGTGTAATCATTGTTGTTGCTAATACAACCCACGCAACAGAATATAGTTGTTTTTGAAGTTCTTTTCAATGTTTTAAGGGTTTATGAAAAGTTTATTTCCATCCTGACTTTTACATACGTCCTTTGTATTGGTGTAGACTTGACGGACCAGATGGGACTCATTCCCACCCAAACTAAAAGGAGAAACCAATGTTTTCTCTGGTAGGCACAACCTACCTGGCACCCCTATAAATAATAACCTCAAGTCAAAACCGTTACATAAAAAATGGCACCCCAGATGGGACAGCTCAACATTGAGAACTAACCAAAGCAAATATTTTGTGTGGAATTAAAACAATGGATTCACCCCAAGATAATGTGCTCATCCATGTCATACCTGTCAATGGGAATACACAGGGCCATTCTGACCATCAAGCTGACAATACAAATCATAATGTGAATGGAGATAATGGAGCTGATTTGGGCCAGAGCCCTGGGAATCTGAATGCTCGGCCTGAGCCACAGGCCACAGGAGGTCTAACCAGTTACTCACTTATTGACATGGATCTGTGTGGAAGTACTGAGCTAGTCCTCCCTCTGACACCCAACCTTCCTCCATTGTCTGGTTTATCTCCAGAGGTTGTAGTCTTACAACTTCAAGGTGACATCCTTGATATTCGTCGGACTCAACAACATCTCCAAACTCTTATCCACCATAAATTCAAATGTCTGAGGGAAGAGCAACAACAGAGTGCCATGGAATTCAGAAACTCACTGAGCACTCTAACCCACACGCTGACAGAGCTCAGTGAGAGTGGAAGACGGGAAATGACTGGTGCCATGGACAGGCAGTTTGACTACCAACGAAACCAACTCACTGCCACTCTCCAATGGCGCCTGCAACATCACCACACTGAGGTCCTCAAGGACGTTAATTCTGTTTTTTCTCCCATGGTTAACACTGTAGACCACTTGCAGACAGAGCTCTCTAATTGTGTTAAAATGTTGGATGACGTGTCTGTGGACATGGCCTCCATTAGGCACAACTCCTTACACAGAGTTTCCCTGGTGTCCACTTCAGTTCAGACCACTGAGGGCCAAGCTGGCACCTCTGAACAGCCAAGACCAGGCCATGCTGCAGCCACCCCTTGCAGGATGCAATCCACCATGCATCCTGGTGTTCATTTTCATTGTCCGATAACGCCCTCCCCTCTACTTCCTCAATCCCTCCTAGCTCGTTTGTTCATGGTGATTTGAGTAGACGTCATGTGGGGGCGATGCCCATTAAATTGCAATTTCCCACCTTTGGGAAAAAAGATGACAGTCCTGATCCGCTAATGTATCTAGAAAGATGTCGTGACTTTCTTGCCCTCAATCCCCTGGCTGACGAAGAACTCCTTGCCACATTGAGGAATGTGTTGCATGGAACAGCTCGAGACTGGTGGGATGTGGCACGTCTCACCACTACCTCCTGGGCTGACTTTGAGGTCAAGTTTTCCTCTGCATTTCTATCTGAGGACTACACAGATGAATTGGCAGACAGAGTCAGAAATCGAGTACAAGGAGAGAAAGAGAGTATCCGTGACTTTGCATACGGTTACCACTCCCTGTGCAGAAGGTGGAAACCTGGCATTGAGGAGGAAGAGGTCATTAAATTGATCTTGAAGAACATCAACCCACTACTAGCCAGTCAACTCCGAGAACGAGTCACCACTGTCGATGGACTGGTTCGCTTGGGACAGCAGTTTGAGAAGGACAGAGAATGCCAACAGCAATATGACCAGAGAAAGAAACAGACACCCAAACAGTTACCCAAGACAGACCATCAACAACAGCCAGAGTCTCCAGCCAAGACCCCTCTCATGTTTTGTTGGAGATGTAGCCAAAAGGGACATTCTTCAGCTACATGTCCAAGACCGTATCAAGTAAACCCTTCCAGAAACCACAAATCACAACAGGCCAACACACCTAACTGTCTTCGCAGCAATGACCATCCTTCTCTGGGTGCTTTAACCAGAGCTGAAACCCCAAGAGTCACTGCCTATGCCCCCCCATCGACATCCCCTTCCTTTCAGTTAATACCGCACCAACTGGTGTTACCCCTGTCCATAGGCCCATGGACAGGAAGAGCCATCTTGGATACCGGGTCATCCTACACACTGCTCAATGAGAAACTGTGGAAGGAGGTTAACGGTCCACAATACAACTTGAAGCCGTGGACAGAAGGTCCACTCTATCTGGCTGATGGTGAGGCTAGACGACCCCTTGGATGGAGTGAGGTAGAGTTCCGCCTGTGTAACCGCTCCTATATGATTCCTTCTGTTATCCTACAAACCAGGAACCTTGCTTTTCCTGTCGTGTTGGGAATTGATTTCATGTACTTCAGTGGTGTCCAGATTGATATCGCACACAATTGCTACTGGTTTCCATACAATCCGAGCGAGAAGCATTTCTTCCAATCAGAAGCTATGAAGTTACATGATTGGGGTTCAAATGTGGCAGTCTTCTCTGCCATTGCTCCGGTACCACTAACCCTCGATAATCCTTCTGACGATCTCCTTTTACAGGCTGTGAGAAGAGCTCAGCTGGAACAGCCAGAGGAGTTAAGGCTGTTGGAACAGCTGCAGAATAATGCTGATGTATGTACTTCAAAGCTGGGACGCACCAGGCTCCTGAAGCACAAAATATTCCTTACACAGGAAATGCCGATCAAGCAAAAGCCATATCGTTTGTCCCCAGCGAAGCTAATCATCCAAAAGGGACTCATAAATGATATGTTAACCCAAGATATAATAGAACGTTCCTCCTCTCCCTGGGCTGCTCCTGTTGTCCTCATCCCAAAAAAGACTGGTGGTCTTAGATTTTGTGTGGACTATAGGAAGACCAACAATGTTTCCCAGACTGATGCCTATCCTCTTCCCACCATCCATGAGATCCTGGAGTCATTGTCTGGCGCTGTTGTGTTCACTACCCTTGACCTCAATAGTGGTTATTGGCAGGTTGAGATGGACCAGGAAAGCAAGGACAAGACTGCGTTTGTCTGTGCCGAGGGCTTGTTTTCCTTTAAGGTGATGCCCTTTGGATTAAAGAATGCCCCTGCCACTTTCCAAAGACTCATGGAGATTGCGTTAGGTGAGCTCAAAGGGAAGATCTGTTTCGTCTACCTGGACGATATAATTATCTACTCTCAGAACAGAGAAAGACACTTTCAAGATCTTCAAGCAGTGTTGGACAAGCTAAGAGAAGCTGGTCTGACCTTAAATATGAAGAAGAGCAACTTCTGCCAAACCTCCCTGAAGTTCCTTGGCCATATTGTGTCTTTCGACGGCATTCATGTGGATCCTGAAAAGACAAAGGCTGTACAAGACTTCCCTGTGCCAACCACACTCAAGGCCCTTCAACGGTTCCTTGGTATGGCTGGATGGTACCATCGGTTTGTGTCGAACTTCTCCCAGGTGGCAGAACCCCTCAACGCGTTGAAGCGAAAAGGAGTGAAATTCCAATGGACGGCAGAGTGCCAGACTTCCTTTGAAACCCTGAAACGACATCTCGTCACACCTCCCATTTTAGGTCATCCCAACTTTGATTGCCCTTTTGTTGTTTACACTGATGCAAGTGATGTTGGACTTGGTGCTGTCCTAGTCCAACAGACTGGACTTGGCACTGAAGAAGTGCTAGCGTTCGCCAGTCGGACATTGAATGGAGCAGAACGGAACTATTCCACAACAGAGCAAGAGTGCCTTGCAGTTGTCTGGGCTTTGGAAAAGTGGAGGTACTACCTGGAGGGAAGACACTTCACTGTGGTCACTGACCATTCCTCCCTTGTGTGGGTGTTCAAGACCAACAAACCAAGCACCAGACTCATAAGATGGGCTCTACGGTTGCAAGAGTTCACATTTGCAGTGGAATACAGGAAAGGAAAATACAACACTGTTCCAGATGCCTTGTCCAGAGCTCCTGCTTGTGATAACTGTGGCCCTCATCTTACATGTGCTACTGTCCTGTCAAGCAGTCGAGACTCGCCCAAAACGGACTTTCCCATCTCTGATGAGGCCATATGGAAAGCTCAACAGGATGATCCAGAAGTACAGGCTTTGTACCAGACTATCCTGGAAGATGGAGAAAAGATGGTCAATCCTACCACAAAGCTGACCATCATTGAAGATAAAGTCTACCGAGTCGTACAACTACCTCACAGAACACTCTACCAAATGTACATACCGGAAACTCTACGCCTACAACTGCTTCAACATTTCCATGAAGACCCATTAGCTGGTCATTTGGGCAGGTTCAAAACCTACAAGCGGTTGCAAGCGTTACTGTACTGGCCACATCTGAGCATGGATGTGAAGTCACACATCCGAAATTGTCAGGTTTGTCAAATGTACAAACCAGAAGGTAGAAAGCCTGCTGGCAAGTTGCAGCAAACGGTGGTTACCCGACCTTGGGAAATGTTAGGAGTGGATTTGATGGGTCCATTTCCTAGAAGCTCCAATCAGAATGTGTACATGCTTGTTTTTGTTGATTATTATTCAAAGTGGGTGGAGCTCTTTTCCCTGCGTCAGGCCACAGCGAGGATCGTCTCTAACATCCTTACGAAAGAGATCCTGACTCGCTGGGGAGTGCCTGATTACATCCTGTCTGATCGAGGTTCCCAATTTGTCTCTGATCTCTTTGAGGAGACCTGCCAAAGATGGAACCTGAGACAGAAGTTGACCAGGGCCTATCACCCACAGACCAATCTCACTGAGAGAGTAAATCGAACCTTGAAGACAATGATTGCTTCCTATGTAGGGACCCAGCACAAACACTGGGACAAGCACCTTCACGAGTTTCGATTTGCCCTGAATTCTGCTGTGCAAGAGTCCACTGGAGTCACACCTGCAGAGCTGAACCTAAGTCGTCCTCTCCGAGGACCCTTGGATATGGTGCTACAGCCCCAGCAGCTGCTTGCTATGACCAGGTAGGCCATCTCCATGACTTGAGAGCTCTTGTCTCAAAGAACATGATCCAGGCTCGACTCAAGCAGAAGAGAAATTATGATAAGAACAGACGAGACATGCAGTTCCAGCTTCGTGATCGGGTGTGGCTTCGCTCTCATCCTTACTCGAAAGCTGAACAATTCTTCTCGGCCAAGCTCGCTCCTAAATGGCAAGGACCATATAGGATTGTGGAGCAGATGGGCCCTTTGAACTACCGAGTGGTGAAAGAGGACACGGGTGAAGATATGCGCATTGTCCATGTCTCACGCCTTAAGGCCTGTTACCCCTCGGCTGAGGAATTGGAGGTGATTGAGCGCCGCAAGGTCCTGGATATCTTTGAAGAGGATAGTGAGGATACTTTTCTCGGATTCCCAGACCCAGAAGTCTCGCACCTTAAGGCCTGTGACTCCTCAGCTGAGGAGCGTGAGCTCCAAAAAGTAATGAATATTTTTGTAGAGGAAAGTGATGAGGAGACCTTTCTCGGTTTCCCCGACCAAGATGTGCCTTCCAGGGCAATGGTCGGCTTTTTCCAGGGGAGGGGGTGTGTGACGGCCCTGAATTTTTCTGAACCGTCTAAGTGCAGCTCCTTCCAATAGGGCGCTTTCCTTTAATTCCCAATTAAATAGCCAGCATCAGCTGTGCGAAAGGGGGTTGTGATGGAGACGTGCATGAGGATGTGTTCAACCCTCAGTTCCGAAGCTTCTCTATTCCGTTTGTTTTGTTGCCGTTAAACGTGTGTTTTGTAGCCTAAGAGAGTTTACCCAGGATCGGATCCACTCTTTGCGTCCCTGGACTACACCTCCCGTTCTTCGTGGCCTTTCTCCGCTGGAGATCTATTGGCGGATTGGATTGTCTGACTGACCGACTGACTACCACCTTTTTGTATACGGTATTTCATTTGTTTGGATGTGATGTATACTGTGATTTATGTAGTTAGTTGTAGTTGAGGACTTAATTAAGAGTTGATCCGCTTTAAAGTTCTGTGGTAAAGTAATTGTTATATTGATTGTATGTTTAATACTGGGTTTACGCTACACTGAATGAACGGACAAACATCGCGTGACAAAAGTCACTTGAGTTCACTGAACTCCTTTACCGGGCAGGACTCTTTTTAGGCCCGAGGTACAGGACATTTCTGGAGGAACCAGAACTCATTGTGATATTATTATATATGTGTGTGTGTGTAATCATTGTTGTTGCTAATACAACCCACGCAACAGAATATAGTTGTTTTTGAAGTTCTTTTCAATGTTTTAAGGGTTTATGAAAAGTTTATTTCCATCCTGACTTTTACATAAGTCCTTTGTATTGGTGTAGACTTGACGGACCAGATGGGACACATTCCCACCCAAACTAAAAGGAGAAACCAATGTTTTCTCTGGTAGGCACAACCTACCTGGCACCCCTATAAATAATAACCTCAAGTCAAAACTGTTACAGTGTACCTACCATAGGAGTCTGGGATGAGGTCAGTGATAAAGTAGTCTACAGTACTACAGCCAAGAGATGAGCTATAGGTGTACCTACCATAGGAGTCTGGGATGAGGTCAGTGATAAAGTAGTCTACCGTCAAGAGATGAACTACAGTGGTACCTACCGTAGGAGTCTGGGTTGAGGTCAGTGATAAAGTGGTCTACAGTACTACAGCCAAGAGATGAGCTATAGGTGTAACCTACCATAGGAGTCTGGGATGAGGTCAGTGATAAAGTGGTCTACAGTACTACAGCCAAGAGATGAGCTATAGGTGTAACCTACCATAGGAGTCTGGGATGAGGTCAGTGATAAAGTAGTCTACAGTACTACAGCCAAGAGATGAGCTACAGGTGTACCTACCGTAGGAGTCCCTGCAAAGCCTACCATGGACTATGTACATACCCAGCATGCGACAGAGCTGCAGAAGATGTGACCCGTTGTTTGTTGGTCATGTTGTCGTAGTTGTCTTTCTCTCTAACTGGTCTCTCTGTCAGAAAGTAAACAAAGGCATGCTGGGGAGGGACTGGTCTGATAGTAATCTTGTAATTGATAAGCGATGAATGTGAATTAGGCTCATTAATCAAGGGGCTGAGAGGAAGAGACAGTTCCTGTGTTCCACCGACCAACTGAGTGGAGTGGCTTCCTGACGGGAATAAAAATCATTATTAAGGAATTATTCTAAATAACATGATCTATTCTTTCTCAAACAGCAACTGACATACACCCTCAATAACAGCCCCTGTTTATATTAATGCTGTGTTCCAAATGGAACCCTTTTCCTTATATAGTGCACTAACTTTGAGTCATATGAGCCCCGATCAGAATAAATACACTATATACGTATGGAATGCCATTTGGGACACAGGATTAATATAAACAGTGGTTGATATTAGCATAGCAAACATTGTTATCTTTTATTTCCAAACGCTTTCCATACACCAGCCTGCATGCCACAGATAGACAGACAACTTACTACAACACAGATTGTAGACCTATACAATGTGTTTATAGTCATGGTTGGTCAAGGACCTGGGTCCTGGTAGAGTCCTCTACATACATCCATACATGTCCTGGTAGAGTCCTCTACATACATCCATACATGTCCTGGTAGAGTCCTCTACATACATCCATACATGTCCTGGTAGAGTCCTCTACATACATCCATACATGTCCTGGTAGAGTCCTCTACATACATCCATACATGTCCTGGTAGAGTCCTTTACATACATCCATACATGTCCTGGTAGAGTCCTTTACACACATCCATACATGTCCTGGTAGAGTCCTCTACATACATCCATACATGTCCTGGTAGAGTCCTTTACATACATCCATACATGTCCTGGTAGAGTCCTCTACATACATCCATACATGTCCTGGTAGAGTCCTCTACATACATCCATACATGTCCTGGTAGAGTCCTCTACATACATCCATACATGTCCTGGTAGAATCCTCTATATACATCCATACATGTCCTGGTAGAGTCCTCTACATACATCCATACATGTCCTGGTAGAGTCCTCTACATACATCCATACATGTCCTGGTAGAGTCCTTTACATACATCCATACATGTCCTGGTAGAGTCCTCTACATACATCCATACATGTCCTGGTAGAGTCCTCTACATGCATACATACACAGTATGTCCTGGTAGAGTCCTCTACATACATCCATACATGTCCTGGTAGAGTCCTCTACATACATCCATACATGTCCGGTTAGAGTCCTCTACATACATCCATACATGTCCTGGTAGAGTCCTCTACATGCATACATACACAGTATGTCCTGGTAGAGTCCTTTACATACATCCATACATGTCATGGTAGAGTCAAATCAAATCAAGTGTATTTATATAGCCCTTCGTACATCAGCTGATATCTCAAAGTGCTGTACAGAAACCCAGCCTAAAACCCCAAACAGCAAACAATGCAGGTGTAAAAGCACGGTGGCTAGGAAAAACTCCCTAGAAAGGCCAAAACCTAGGAAGAAACCTAGAGAGGAACCAGGCTATGTGGGGTGGCCAGTCCTCTTCTGGCTGTGCCGGGTGGAGATTATAACAGAACATGGCCAAGATGTTCAAATGTTCATAAATGACCAGCATGGTCGAATAATAGTAAGGCAGAACAGTTGAAACTGGAGCAGCAGCATGGCCAGGTGGACTGGGGACAGCAAGGAGTCATCATGTCAGGTAGTCCTGGGGCATGGTCCTAGGGCTCAGGTCCTCCGAGAGAGAGAAAGAAAGAAGGAGAGAATTAGAGAACGCACACTTAGATTCACACAGGACACCGAATAGGACAGGAGAAGTACTCCAGATATAACAAACTGACCCTAGCCCCCTGACACAAACTACCAGAGTCCTCTACATACATCCATACATGTCCTGGTAGAGTCCTCTACATACATCCATACATGTCCTGGTAGAGTCCTCTACATACATACACAGTATGTCCTGGTAGAGTCCTCTACATACATACACAGTATGTCCTGGTAGAGTCCTCTACATACATACATACACAGTATGTCCTGGTAGAGTCATCTACCTACATACATACACAGTATGTCCTGGTAGAGTCCTCTACATACATACATACACAGTATGTCCTGGTAGAGTCCTCTACATACATACATACACAGTATGTCCTGGTAGAGTCCTCTACATACATACACAGTATGTCCTGGTAGAGTCCTCTACATACATACATACACAGTATGTCCTGGTAGAGTCCTCTACATACATACATACACAGTATGTCCTGGTAGAGTCCTCTACATACATACACAGTATGTCCTGGTAGAGTCCTCTACACACACACACACACACACACACACACACACACACACACACACACACACTATGTCCTGGTAGAGTCCTCTACACACAGACACACACACACACACATACACACACACACAGTATGTCCTGGTAGAGTCCTCTACACACACACACACACACACACAGTATGTCCTGGTAGAGTATGTTAGAAAGTAGCTGGGTATAAAATCTTACCATGCTGCGCAGCATTAGAGCAGTGATTGGGGACATTTGTATTTATTTTGGATCCCCATTAGCTGCTGCCAAACCAGCAGCTACTCTTTCTGGGGTACAGCAAAATTATACAATTAAACAATTTTAAAAACATTAGAATACATTCACAACATTTTTCACAACATATTAAGTGTCCTCCCTCAGGCCCCTACTCTACTACCACATATTTACAACACAAAATCCATGTGTGTGTGTACAGTGCATGTGTTATCGTGTGTGTGTGTGTTTGTGTATACATGTGTCGGTGTCTGTTTGTGTCTCTTCACAGTCCTCGTTGTTCCATAAGGTGTATTTCTATCTGTTTTTAAATCTGATTCTCCTGCTGCATCAGCATTACTTGATGTGGAATAGAGTTCCATGTCGTCATGGCTCTATATAGTACTGTCACCATTTCTTACAAAAACAAGTAGTGATGAAGTCAATCTTTCCTTCACTTTGAGCCAGGAGAGATTGACATGCATATTATTAATATTAGCTCTCTGTGTTCATCCAAGCCATGCTGCCCTGTTCTGAGCCAACTGGAATTTTCCTAGGTCCCTTTTTGTGGCACTTGACGTGTACAGTGTTAAGTCATCCGCATACATAGACACACTGGCTTTATTCTAAGCCAGTGGCATGTCGTTAGTAAAGATTTAAAAAGGGGCCTAAACAGCTGCCCTGGGGAATTCCTGATTCTACCTGGATTATGTTGGAGAGGCTTGCATTAAAGAACACTCTCTGTGTTCTGTTAGACAGGTAACTCTTTATCCACAATATAGCAGGGGGTGTAAAGTCGTAACTCTTTATCCACATTATAGCAGGGGGTGTAAAGCCATAACACCCGCTGTGTTCTGTTAGACAGGTAACTCTTTATCCACATTATAGCAGGGGGTGTAAAGTCATAACACCCTCTGTGTTCTGTTAGACAGGTAACTCTTTATCCACATTATAGCAGGGGGTGTAAAGCCATGACAGGTAACTCTTTATCCACATTATAGCAGGGGGTGTTGTAATGAATTTCCTCCTCTTCTTCCGAAGAGGAGAGGCTAAACGGATCAGAGGACCAATACGCGGCGTGGTAATTGTCCATGGTACTTTTTTTTAATGCGTAAAGGTACACATGAACAAACTAACAAAAAAACAAGAAATGTGAAAACTCAAAACAGTCCTATCTGGTGCACACACAGAGACAGGAACAATCACCCATAAACACACAGTGAAACCCAGGCCACCTAAGTGTGATTCTCAATCAGAGACAACTAATGACACCTGCCTCTGATTGAGAACCATACTAGGCCGAAACATAGAAATAACCAAAACATAGAAAAACAAACATATACTGCCCACCCAACTCACGCCCTGACCATACTAACTAAATACAAAACACAGGAAATAAAGGTCAGAACGTGACAGTACCCCCCCCCCAAAGGTGCGGACTCCGGCCGCAAAACCTTGACCTATAGGGGAGGGTCTGGGTGGGCGTCTGTCCGCGGTGGCGGTTCTGGCGCGGGACGCGGACCCCACTTCACCATTGTCTTAGTCCGCTTTATTGTCCGCCTCCATGGCTTTCTCATCATGGCGACCCCTATCAATGACCCCACTGGACAGAGGGGCAGCTCGGGACAGAGGGGCAGGGGCTCTGGCGCCTCTGGGCTGAGGGCTCTGGCGCCTCTGGGCTGAGGGGCTCTGGCGCCTCTGGGCTGAGGGGCTCTGGCGCCTCTGGGCTGAGGGGCTCTGGCGCCTCTGGGCTGAGGGGCTCCGGCAGCGGCGCCGGACAGGCGGGACGCTCCGGCAGCGGCGCCGGACAGGCGGGAGGCTCCGGCAGCGGCGCCGGACAGGCGGGAGGCTCCGGCAGCGGCGCCGGACAGGCGGGAGGCTCCGGGCAGCGGCGCCGGACAGGCGGGAGGCTCCGGGCAGCGGCGCCGGACAGGCGGGAGGCTCCGGCAGCGGCGCCGGACAGGCGGGAGGCTCCGGCAGCGGCGCCGGACAGGCGGGACGCTCCGGCAGCGGCGCCGGACAGGCGGGAGGCTCCGGCAGCGGCGCCGGACAGGCGGGAGGCTCCGGCAGCGGCGCCGGACAGGCGGGAGGCTCCGGCAGCGGCGCCGGACAGGCGGGAGGCTCCGGCAGCGGCGCCGGACAGGCGGGAGGCTCCGGCAGCGGCGCCGGACAGGCGGGAGGCTCCGGCAGCGGCGCCGGACAGGCGGGACGCTCCGGCAGCGGAGCCGGACAGGCGGGACGCTCCGGCAGCGGCGCCGGACAGGCGGGAGGCTCCGGCAGCGGCGCCGGACAGGTGGGACGCTCCGGCAGCGGCGCCGGACAGGCGGGAGCACCTGCAGGGAGGAGACTGAGAGACAGCCTGGTGCGTGGGGCTGCCACAGGAACCACCAGGCTGGGGAGACCTTCAGGAGGCTTGGTGTTAGGAGGAGCCTGAAAGACCGGGCTGTGAGGGAGCACTGGAGCTCTGGTGCGCAACCTTGGCACCACTTCCCCAGGCTGGACAACTACTCTAGCCCGGACCCTCCAGAGTGCAGGCACAGGTTGAACCGGGCTGTGGGTAAGCACGGGAGATCTAGTGCTTACTACACGCACCTCTCCCCTAGGCTCCACTCCCACAGTTGCCCGGTACGAGCGGAGCGCAGGCAGAGGACGCACTGCACCCTCCCAGCGCCCGGAGACACAGCACGCAGAGCCGGCGCAGGATAACCTGGACCAAGACTGCGTACCGGCGACCAGACCCGCTGAGCAGGCACCATACGCCCTGGCTCAATGCCCACACTCGCATGGCACTCTCGGGGCTGCCCTATAGCGCACCGGGCTATGGACACGCACTGGCGACACCGTGCGCTTAACCGCATAACACGGTGCCTGACCAGTAATGCGCTGCTTATCATGAACACGAGGAGTGAGCTCAGGTCTGCTACCTGGCTTAGTACCACACCTCGTGTGCCCCCCAAAAAAAAAAAAAATTTGGGGCTGCCTCTCGTACCTGTCGCACTGCCGTGCTGGCTCCTCATATTGCCGCCGCTCAGCTTTCGCTGCCTCCAGCTCTGCTTTGGGGCTGCGATTTTCCCCAGCCCGTGCCCAGGGTCCCTCTCCGTTCAGTATCTGCTCCCATGTCCAGGAGTCCTGTGATGGTGGCCTCTCTTGTTGATGCTGCTGCTGCTGTCGTCGCTGTCCTTTACCACGCCGCTTGGTCCGATTTTGGTGGGTGATTCTGTAATGAATTTCCTCCTCTTCTTCCGAAGAGGAGAGGCGAAACGGATCAGAGGACCAATACGCGGCGTGGTAATTGTCCATGGTACTTTTTTTTAATGCGTAAAGGTACACATGAACAAACTAACAAAAAAACAAGAAATGTGAAAACTCAAAACAGTCCTATCTGGTGCACACACAGAGACAGGAACAATCACCCACAAACACACAGTGAAACCCAGGCCACCTAAGTGTGATTCTCAATCAGAGACAACTAATGACACCTGCCTCTGATTGAGAACCATACTAGGCCGAAACATAGAAATAACCAAAACATAGAAAAACAAACAGACTGCCCACCCAACTCACGCCCTGACCATACTAACTAAATACAAAACACAGGAAATAAAGGTCTGAACGTGACAGGTGTAAAGCCATAACACTCTCTGTGTTCTGTTAGACAGGTAACTCTTTATACACATTATAGCAGGGGGTGTGAAGTCTAACAAAACAGCCCCCACAATCTTTTTATCATCAATTTCTCTCCACCAATCATCAGACATTTGTGTAAGTGCTTTGCTTGTTGAGTGTCCTTCCCTACAAACGTGCTGAAAGACTGTAAAATACAACTGGTCAAACACAATTTTTTCCAGAAGTTTACTACGGGTTGGTATCAGGCTGATTGGCCGACTATTTGAACCAGTAAAGAGGGCTTTAATATTCTTAAGTAACGGAATTATTTTTGCTTACCTGCAGGCCTAAGGGCACACACTTTCTAGTAGGCGAGTGGCTCACTTGGTAGAGCAGGGTGCTTGCAACGCCAGGGTTTTGGGTTCGATTCCCACTTGGGAGCAGTATGAAAATGTATGCATTCACTACTGTAAGTCATTCTGGTTAAGAGCATCGGTTAAATGACTTAACTGTATAATTAACTGTATAATTAACTGTATAATGGAGGCTTAAATGGAAGATGTGGCAACATTGTCCACTATTATCCTCAGTAATTTTCCATCCAAATTGTCAGACCCTGGTGGTGGTTTTGTGATGAATGAGTCATCAATGAATGATGGAGCTGAGTTTGCCTTTTTCCCCAAAATGTCATTTAAGGTGCCCCATCATTCATATCATTCATTATGTCATTTATTTTTGTTTCATAGTGTAGTTTCTTCTTCTTTTTCATTCAGTTTAGTCACATGATTTCTCAATTTGCAGGACGTTTAACAATCAGTTGTGCTGCCAGACTTCATTGCCATTCCTTTTGCCGCATCCCTCTCAACCATACAATGTTTCAATTCCTCATCCCTCTCAACCATACAATGTTTCAATTCCTCATCCCTCTCCACCATACAATGTTTCAATTCCTCATCCCTCTCAACCATACAATGTTTCAATTCCTCATCCCTCTCAACCATACAATGTTTCAATTCCTCATCCCTCTCAACCATACAATGTTTCAATTCCTCATCCCTCTCAACCATACAATGTTTCAATTCCTCATCCCTCTCCACCATACAATGTTTCAATTCCTCATCCCTCTCCACCATACAATGTTTCAATTCCTCATCCCTCTCAACCATACAATGTTTCAATTCCTCATCCCTCTCCACCATACAATGTTTCAATTCCTCATCCCTCTCAACCATACAATGTTTCAATTCCTCATCCCTCTCAACCATACAATGTTTCAATTCCTCATCCCTCTCCACCATACAATGTTTCAATTCCTCATCCCTCTCAACCATACAATGTTTCAATTCCTCATCCCTCTCAACCATACAATGTTTCAATTCCTCATCCCTCTCCACCATACAATGTTTCAATTCCTCATCCCTCTCAACCATACAATGTTTCAATTCCTCATCCCTCTCAACCATACAATGTTTCAATTCCTCATCCCTCTCCACCATACAATGTTTCAATTCCTCATCCCTCTCAACCATACAATGTTTCAATTCCTCATCCCTCTCAACCATACAATGTTTCAATTCCTCATCCCTCTCCACCATACAATGTTTCAATTCCTCATCCCTCTCAACCATACAATGTTTCAATTCCTCATCCCTCTCAACCATACAATGTTTCAATTCCTCATCCTCTCAACCATACAATGTTTCAATTCCTCATCCCTCTCAACCATACAATGTTTCAATTCCTCATCCCTCTCAACCATACAATGTTTCAATTCCTCATCCCTCTCAACCATACAATGTTTCAATTCCTCATCCCTCTCCACCATACAATGTTTCAATTCCTCATCCCTCTCAACCATACAATGTTTCAATTCCTCATCCCTCTCAACCATACAATGTTTCAATTCCTCATCCCTCTCAACCATACAATGTTTCAATTCCTCATCCCTCTCAACCATACAATGTTTCAATTCCTCATCCCTCTCCACCATACAATGTTTCAATTCCTCATCCCTCTCAACCATACAATGTTTCAATTCCTCATCCCTCTCAACCATACAATGTTTCAATTCCTCATCCCTCTCAACCATACAATGTTTCAATTCCTCATCCCTCTCAACCATACAATGTTTCAATTCCTCATCCCTCTCAACCATACAATGTTTCAATTCCTCATCCCTCTCAACCATACAATGTTTCAATTCCTCATCCCTCTCCACCATACAATGTTTCAATTCCTCATCCCTCTCCACCATACAATGTTTCAATTCCTCATCCCTCTCAACCATACAATGTTTCAATTCCTCATCCCTCTCAACCATACAATGTTTCAATTCCTCATCCCTCTCCACCATACAATGTTTCAATTCCTCATCCCTCTCAACCATACAATGTTTCAATTCCTCATCCCTCTCCACCATACAATGTTTCAATTCCTCATCCCTCTCCACCATACAATGTTTCAATTCCTCATCCCTCTCAACCATACAATGTTTCAATTCCTCATCCCTCTCCACCATACAATGTTTCAATTCCTCATCCCTCTCAACCATACAATGTTTCAATTCCTCATCCCTCTCAACCATACAATGTTTCAATTCCTCATCCCTCTCCACCATACAATGTTTCAATTCCTCATCCCTCTCAACCATACAATGTTTCAATTCCTCATCCCTCTCAACCATACAATGTTTCAATTCCTCATCCCTCTCCACCATACAATGTTTCAATTCCTCATCCCTCTCAACCATACAATGTTTCAATTCCTCATCCCTCTCAACCATACAATGTTTCAATTCCTCATCCCTCTCAACCATACAATGTTTCAATTCCTCATCCCTCTCAACCATACAATGTTTCAATTCCTCATCCCTCTCAACCATACAATGTTTCAATTCCTCATCCCTCTCAACCATACAATGTTTCAATTCCTCATCCCTCTCCACCATACAATGTTTCAATTCCTCATCCCTCTCAACCATACAATGTTTCAATTCCTCATCCCTCTCAACCATACAATGTTTCAATTCCTCATCCCTCTCAACCATACAATGTTTCAATTCCTCATCCCTCTCAACCATACAATGTTTCAATTCCTCATCCCTCTCCACCATACAATGTTTCAATTCCTCATCCCTCTCAACCATACAATGTTTCAATTCCTCATCCCTCTCAACCATACAATGTTTCAATTCCTCATCCCTCTCAACCATACAATGTTTCAATTCCTCATCCCTCTCAACCATACAATGTTTCAATTCCTCATCCCTCTCAACCATACAATGTTTCAATTCCTCATCCCTCTCAACCATACAATGTTTCAATTCCTCATCCCTCTCCACCATACAATGTTTCAATTCCTCATCCCTCTCAACCATACAATGTTTCAATTCCTCATCCCTCTCAACCATACAATGTTTCAATTCCTCATCCCTCTCCACCATACAATGTTTCAATTCCTCATCCCTCTCAACCATACAATGTTTCAATTCCTCATCCCTCTCAACCATACAATGTTTCAATTCCTCATCCCTCTCTCAACCATCCCTCTCAACCATACAATGTTTAATGCCTCATCCCTCTCAACCATACAATGTTTCAATTCCTCATCCCTCTCAACCACACAATGTTTCAATTCCTCATCCCTCTCAACCATACAATGTTTCAATTCCTCATCCCTCTCAACCATACAATGTTTAATGCCTCATCCCTCTCAACCATACAATGTTTCAATTCCTCATCCCTCTCAACCACACAATGTTTCAATTCCTCATCCCTCTCAACCATACAATGTTTCAATTCCTCATCCCTCTCAACCATACAATGTTTCAATTCCTCATCCCTCTCCACCATACAATGTTTCAATTCCTCATCCCTCTCAACCATACAATGTTTCAATTCCTCATCCCTCTCAACCATACAATGTTTCAATTCCTCATCCCTCTCAACCATACAATGTTTCAATTCCTCATCCCTCTCAACCATACAATGTTTCAATTCCTCATCCCTCTCCACCATACAATGTTTCAATTCCTCATCCCTCTCAACCATACAATGTTTCAATTCCTCATCCCTCTCAACCATACAATGTTTCAATTCCTCATCCCTCTCCACCATACAATGTTTCAATTCCTCATCCCTCTCTCAACCATACAATGTTTCAATTCCTCATCCCTCTCAACCATACAATGTTTCAATTCCTCATCCCTCTCCACCATACAATGTTTCAATTCCTCATCCCTCTCAACCATACAATGTTTCAATTCCTCATCCCTCTCAACCATACAATGTTTCAATTCCTCATCCCTCTCCACCATACAATGTTTCAATTCCTCATCCCTCTCAACCATACAATGTTTCAATTCCTCATCCCTCTCAACCATACAATGTTTCAATTCCTCATCCCTCTCCACCATACAATGTTTCAATTCCTCATCCCTCTCAACCATACAATGTTTCAATTCCTCATCCCTCTCAACCATACAATGTTTCAATTCCTCATCCCTCTCAACCATACAATGTTTCAATTCCTCATCCCTCTCAACCATACAATGTTTCAATTCCTCATCCCTCTCAACCATACAATGTTTCAATTCCTCATCCCTCTCAACCATACAATGTTTCAATTCCTCATCCCTCTCCACCATACAATGTTTCAATTCCTCATCCCTCTCAACCATACAATGTTTCAATTCCTCATCCCTCTCAACCATACAATGTTTCAATTCCTCATCCCTCTCAACCATACAATGTTTCAATTCCTCATCCCTCTCAACCATACAATGTTTCAATTCCTCATCCCTCTCCACCATACAATGTTTCAATTCCTCATCCCTCTCAACCATACAATGTTTCAATTCCTCATCCCTCTCAACCATACAATGTTTCAATTCCTCATCCCTCTCAACCATACAATGTTTCAATTCCTCATCCCTCTCAACCATACAATGTTTCAATTCCTCATCCCTCTCAACCATACAATGTTTCAATTCCTCATCCCTCTCAACCATACAATGTTTCAATTCCTCATCCCTCTCCACCATACAATGTTTCAATTCCTCATCCCTCTCAACCATACAATGTTTCAATTCCTCATCCCTCTCAACCATACAATGTTTCAATTCCTCATCCCTCTCCACCATACAATGTTTCAATTCCTCATCCCTCTCAACCATACAATGTTTCAATTCCTCATCCCTCTCAACCATACAATGTTTCAATTCCTCATCCCTCTCAACCATACAATGTTTAATGCCTCATCCCTCTCAACCATACAATGTTTCAATTCCTCATCCCTCTCAACCACACAATGTTTCAATTCCTCATCCCTCTCAACCATACAATGTTTCAATTCCTCATCCCTCTCAACCATACAATGTTTAATGCCTCATCCCTCTCAACCATACAATGTTTCAATTCCTCATCCCTCTCAACCACACAATGTTTCAATTCCTCATCCTCTCAACCATACAATGTTTCAATTCCTCATCCCTCTCCACCATACAATGTTTCAATTCCTCATCCCTCTCAACCATACAATGTTTCAATTCCTCATCCCTCTCAACCATACAATGTTTCAATTCCTCATCCCTCTCAACCATACAATGTTTCAATTCCTCATCCCTCTCCACCATACAATGTTTCAATTCCTCATCCCTCTCAACCATACAATGTTTAATGCCTCATCCCTCTCAACCATACAATGTTTCAATTCCTCATCCCTCTCAACCACACAATGTTTCAATTCCTCATCCCTCTCAACCATACAATGTTTCAATTCCTCATCCCTCTCAACCATACAATGTTTAATGCCTCATCCCTCTCAACCATACAATGTTTCAATTCCTCATCCCTCTCAACCACACAATGTTTCAATTCCTCATCCCTCTCAACCATACAATGTTTCAATTCCTCATCCCTCTCAGCCATACAATGTTTAATGCCTCATCCCTCTCAACCATACAATGTTTCAATTCCTCATCCCTCTCAACCATACAATGTTTCAATGCCTCATCCCTCTCAACCATACAATGTTTCAATGCCTCATCCCTCTCAACCATACAATGTTTCAATTCCTCATCCCTCTCAACCACACAATGTTTCAATTCCTCATCCCTCTCAACCATACAATGTTTCAATTCCTCATCCCTCTCAACCATACAATGTTTAATGCCTCATCCCTCTCAACCATACAATGTTTCAATTCCTCATCCCTCTCAACCATACAATGCTTCAATGCCTCATCCCTCTCAACCATACAATGTTTCAATTCCTCATCCCTCTCAACCATACAATGTTTAATGCCTCATCCCTCTCAACCATACAATGTTTCAATTCCTCATCCCTCTCAACCATACAATGTTTCAATTCCTCATCCCTCTCAACCATACAATGTTTCAATGCCTCATCCCTCTCAACCATACAATGTTTCAATTCCTCATCCCTCTCAACCACACAATGTTTCAATTCCTCATCCCTCTCAACCATACAATGTTTCAATTCCTCATCCCTCTCAACCACACAATGTTTCAATTCCTCATCCCTCTCAACCATACAATGTTTCAATTCCTCATCCCTCTCAACCATACAATGTTTAATGCCTCATCCCTCTCAACCATACAATGTTTCAATTCCTCATCCCTCTCAACCATACAATGTTTAATGCCTCATCCCTCTCAACCATACAATGTTTCAATTCCTCATCCCTCTCAACCATACAATGTTTCAATGCCTCATCCCTCTCAACCATACAATGTTTCAATTCCTCATCCCTCTCAACCATACAATGCTTCAATGCCTCATCCCTCTCAACCATACAATGTTTCAATTCCTCATCCCTCTCAACCATACAATGTTTAATGCCTCATCCCTCTCAACCATACAATGTTTCAATTCCTCATCCCTCTCAACCATACAATGTTTCAATGCCTCATCCCTCTCAACCATACAATGTTTCAATGCCTCATCCCTCTCAACCATACAATGTTTCAATTCCTCATCAATCCACAGGGATTTGACCGTTTTTACAGTCATTTTCTTAATGGGTGTTTATTAGTAACTGGAATAATCGTCAGAGTAGGGGTGTTATCGTCAGAGTAGGGGTGTTAACCCCGGTGTCCTGGCTCTCTGAGGTCACTAAAGATCCCATGGCACTTATCGTAAGAGTAGGGATGTTAACCCCGGTGTCCTGACTCTCTGAGGTCACTAAAGATCCCATGTTAACCCTGGTGTCCTGACTCTCTGTGGTCACTAAAGATCCCATGTCACTTATCGTAAGAGTAGGGGTGTTAACCCCGGTGTCCTGACTCTCTGAGGTCACTAAAGATCCCATGTCACTTATCGTAAGAGTAGGGGTGTTAACTCCGGTGTCCTGGATAAATTCTCAATCTGGCCCTCATACCATCACGGTCACATAATCATCCCCAGTATCCGATTGGCTATTTCATCCCCCTCCTCTCCCCATTAACTATTCCCAAGGTCGTTGCTGTAAATGAGAATGTGTTCTCAGTCAACTTACCTGGTAAAATTGGGCTAAAATAAATAAAATCCTACTGCAGCAGGAGACAGAGGGATGTATTATATTGTAACACCCCTCCTCCTACTGCAGCAGGAGACAGAGGGACATATTATACTGTAACACCCCTCCTACTGCTGAAGGAGACAGAGGTTCATATTATACTGTAACACCCCTCCTCCTACTGCAGAAGAGAGACAGAGGGACATATTATACTGTAACACCCCTCCTCCTACAGCTGAAGGAGATGTTATACTGTAACACCCCTCCTACTGCTGAAGGAGACAGAGGTTCATATTATACTGTAACACCCCTCCTCCTACTGCAGAAGAGAGACAGAGGGACATATTATACTGTAACACCCCTCCTCCTACAGCTGAAGGAGAGAGAGGGACATATTATACTGTAACACCCCTCCTCCTACTGCAGAAGGAGACAGAGGGACATATTATACTGTAACACCCCTCCTCCTACTGCAGAAGGAGACAGAGGGACATATTATACTGTAACACCCCTCCTCCTACTGCAGAAGGAGACAGAGGGACATATTATACTGTAACACCCCTCCTCCTACTGCAGAAGGAGATGTTATACTGTAACACCCCTCTCCTACTGCAGAAGGAGACAGATGGACATATTACATTGTAACCCCCCTCCTCCTACTGCAGAAGGAGAGAGAGGGACATATTATACTGTAACACCCCTCCTCCCACTGCAGAAGGAGACAGAGAGACATATTATACTGTAACACCCCTCCTCCTACTGCAGAAGGAGACAGAGGGACATATTATACTGTAACACCCCTCCTCCTACTGCAGAAGAGAGACTGAGGGACATATTATACTGTAACACCCCTCCTACAGCTGAAGGAGAGAGAGGGACATATTATACTGTAACACCCCTCCTCCTACTGCAGAAGGAGACAGAGGGACATATTATACTGTAACACCCCTCCTCCTACTGCAGAAGGAGAGAGAGGGACATATTATACTGTAACACCCCTCCTCCCACTGCAGAAGGAGACAGAGGGACATATTATACTGTAACACCCTCCTCCTACTGCAGAAGGAGATATTATACTGTAACACCCCTCTCCTACTGCAGAAGGAGACAGAGGGACATATTATACTGTAACACCCCTCCTCCTACTGCAGAAGGAGACAGAGAGACATATTATACTGTAACACCCCTCCTCCTACTGCAGAAGGAGACAGAGGGACATATTATACTGTAACACCCCTCCTCCTACTGCAGAAGGAGACAGAGGGACATATTATACTGTAACACCCCTCCTCCTACTGCAGAAGGAGACAGAGGGACATATTATACTGTAACACCCCTCCTCCTACTGCAGAAAGGAGACAGAGGGACATATTATACTGTAACACCCCTCCTCCTACTGCAGAAGGAGACAGAGGGACATATTATACTGTAACACCCCTCCTCCTACTGCAGAAGGAGACAGAGGGACATATTATACTGTAACACCCCTCCTCCTACTGCAGAAGGAGACAGAGAGACATATTATACTGTAACACCCCTCCTCCTACTGCAGAAGGAGACAGAGGGACATATTATACTGTAACACCCCTCCTCCTACTGCAGAAGGAGACAGAGGGACATATTATACTGTAACACCCCTCCTCCTACTGCAGAAGGAGACAGAAGGAACTGTATCCATAATAGAGAGAACACTCTCCCATCCCAACGCCCTTATAAGGGCCTTTCCTCATATGCTGCTAAATGTGCCACAGAGTTCGTCATGCAATAAGCCACGCTGATGTCGGAAGAAATCGAATCAAAAGGCGTTTGACTCACAAATAACCCTCCCTGCGCCGGAAAGCTAATCGATGCATTTTCTGCATGGCTTATTGATATCCAACGGGGGACGTTCTCAGGCGGTTGGCTAACCAATCCTCTAGTGAATACTGATGTGCGTCCCAAATTACACCCTATTCCCTATATAGTGCCCTACTATAGACTAGCCCTATGGAACCCTATTCCCTATATAGTGCACTACTTTAGACCAGAGCCCTATGGAACCCTATTCCCTATATAGTGCACTACTTTAGACCAGAGCCCTATGGAACTCTATTCCCTATATAGTGCACTACTTTAGACCAGGACCCTATGGAACCCTATTCCCTATATAGTGCACTACTTTAGACCAGAGCCCTATTGAACCCTATTCCCTATATAGTGCACTACTTTAGACCAGGACCCTATGGAACCCTATTCCCTATATAGTGCACTACTATAGACCAGAGCCCTATTGAACCCTATTCCCTATATAGTGCACTACTTTAGACCAGGACCCTATAGAACCCTATTCCCTATATAGTGCACTACTATAGACCAGAGCCCGGTTGAACCCTATTCCCTATATAGTGCACTACTTTTTACCAGAGCCCTGTGGGCCATTGTCAAATGTAGTGTGCAACAAAGGAATAATAGGCTGTCATTTGGAACGTAACGTCAGCCTCTCTTTTTTTCCTTCTGAACTAGTGACGGTCCATTAGAGAGACCAGAGATCCCCTAGCACATCCCCTAACGCACTAGCAACGGTCATCAAAATGGTTCAAATCTAGCAGATATCGACTGAACTGTAGCATGTAAAACATTTTACTGGCACGGAAAAATGATAAATGGAGTTCAGGGATTTATTGTCAAATTCCACTTTTTTTTCTTAGAATGCAGTCCTACTGTATAGTAGGGCACTATATAGGGAATAGGGTTCCATAGGGCTCTGGTCTAAAGTAGTGCACTATATAGGGAATAGGGTTCCATAGGGCTCTGGTCTAAAGTAGTGCACTATATAGGGAATAGGGTTCCATAGGGCTCTGGTCTAAAGTAGTGCACTATATAGGGAATAGGGTTCCATAGGGCTAGTCTATAGTAGTGCACTATATAGGGAATAGGGTTCCATAGGGCTCTGGTCTAAAGTAGTGCACTATATAGTGAATAGGGTTCCATAGGGCTCTGGTCTATAGTAGTGCACTATCTAGTGAATAGGGTTCCATAGGGCTCTGGTCTATAGTAGTGCACTATATAGTGAATAGGGTTCCATAGGGCTGGTCTATAGTAGTGCACTATATAGTGAATAGGGTTCCATAGGGCTGGTCTATAGTAGTGCACTATATAGGGAATAGGGTTCCATAGGGCTCTGGTCTAAAGTAGTGCACTATATAGGGAATAGGGTTCCATAGGGCTAGTCTATAGTAGGGCACTATATAGGGAATAGGGTTCCATAGGGCTCTGGTCTAAAGTAGTGCACTATATAGGGAATAGGGTTCCATAGGGCTCTGGTCTAAAGTAGTGCACTATATAGGGAATAGGGTTCCATAGGGCTCTGGTCTAAAGTAGTGCACTATATAGGGAATAGGGTTCCATAGGGCTAGTCTATAGTAGGGCACTATATAGGGAATAGGGTTCCATAGGGCTCTGGTCTAAAGTAGTGCACTATATAGGGAATAGGGTTCCATAGGGCTAGTCTATAGTAGGGCACTATATAGGGAATAGGGTTCCATAGGGCTCTGGTCTAAAGTAGTGCACTATATAGGGAATAGGGTTCCATAGGGCTCTGGTCTAAAGTAGTGCACTATATAGGGAATAGGGTTCCATAGGGCTAGTCTATAGTAGGGCACTATATAGGGAATAGGGTTCCATGGGCTCTGGTCTAAAGTAGTGCACTATATAGGGAATAGGGTTCCATAGGGCTCTGGTCTAAAGTAGTGCACTATATAGGGAATAGGGTTCCATAGGGCTAGTCTATAGTAGTGCACTATATAGGGAATAGGGTTCCATAGGGCTCTGGTCTAAAGTAGTGCACTATATAGTGAATAGGGTTCCATAGGGCTCTGGTCTAAAGTAGTTCCATAGCACTATATAGTGAATAGGGTTCCATAGGGCTCTGGTCTATAGTAGTGCACTATCTAGTGAATAGGGTTCCATAGGGCTCTGGTCTATAGTAGTGCACTATATAGTGAATAGGGTTCCATAGGGCTGGTCTATAGTAGTGCCACTATATAGTGAATAGGGTTCCATAGGGCTGGTCTATAGTAGTGCACTATATAGGGAATAGGGTTCCATAGGGCTCTGGTCTATAGTAGTGCACTATATAGGGAATAGGGTTCCATAGGGCTAGTCTATAGTAGGGCAATATATAGGGAATAGGGTTCCATAGGGCTCTGGTCTAAAGTAGTGCACTATATAGGGAATAGGGTTCCATAGGGCTCTGGTCTAAAGTAGTGCACTATATAGGGAATAGGGTTCCATAGGGCTAGTCTATAGTAGGGCACTATATAGGGAATAGGGTTCCATAGGGCTAGTCTATAGTAGGGCACTATATAGGGAATAGGGTTCCATAGGGCTCTGGTCTAAAGTAGTGCACTATATAGGGAATAGGGTTCCATAGGGCTAGTCTATAGTAGGGCACTATATAGGGAATAGGGTTCCATAGGGCTCTGGTCTAAAGTAGTGCACTATATAGGGAATAGGGTTCCATAGGGCTAGTCTATAGTAGGGCACTATATAGGGAATAGGGTTCCATAGGGCTCTGGTCTAAAGTAGGGCACTATATAGGGAATAGGGTTCCATAGGGCTAGTCTATATACATATTCTAATGTTATCAGGTATTTGTTGTTGCGTTATTCCTTTTCATATATGAATACATTAGCATAACGGGTTAGAAGAAACGGGGTAGATATCAATCAAATGTATTTCAATCAATCAAATGTATTTATGTATTTATAAAGCCCTTCGTACATCAGCTGATATCTCAAAGTGCTGTACAGAAACCCAGCCTAAAACCCCAAACAGCAAGCAATGCAGGTGTAGAAGCACGGTGGCTAGGAAAAACTCCCTAGAAAGGCCAAAACCTAGGAAGAAACCTAGAGAGGAACCAGGCTATGTGGGGTGGCCAGTCCTCTTCTGGCTGTGCCGGGTGGAGATTATAAACCTAGAGAGGAACCAGGCTATGTGGGGTGGCCAGTCCTCTTCTGGCTGTGCCGGGTGGAGATTATAAACCTAGAGAGGAACCAGGCTATGTGGGGTGGCCAGTCCTCTTCTGGCTGTGCTGGGTGGAGATTATAAACCTAGAGAGGAACCAGGCTATGTGGGGTGGCCAGTCCTCTTCTGGCTGTGCCGGGTGGAGATTATAAACCTAGAGAGGAACCAGGCTATGTGGGGTGGCCAGTCCTCTTCTGGCTGTGCTGGGTGGAGATTATAAACCTAGAGAGGAACCAGGCTATGTGGGGTGGCCAGTCCTCTTCTGGCTGTGCCGGGTGGAGATTATAAACCTAGAGAGGAACCAGGCTATGAGGGGTGGCCAGTCCTCTTCTGGCTGTGCCGGGTGGAGATTATAACAGAACATGGCCAAGATGTTCAAATGTTCATAAATGACCAGCATGGTCAAATAATAATAATCACAGTAGTTGTCGAGGGTGTTGGCTTTTCATAGCCGATCATTGAGAGTATCTCTACCGCTCCTGCTCTCTCTAGAGAGTTGAAAACAGCAGGTCTGGGACAGGTAGCACGTCCGGTGAACAGGTCAGGGTTCCATAGCCGCAGGCAAGAACAGTTGAAACTGGAGCAGCAGCACGACCAGGTGGACTGAGGACATCAAGGAGTCATAAGGCCAGGTAGTCCTGAGGCATGGTCCTGAGTATCTCTACCGCTCCTACTGTCTCTCTGTCTTTCTTGTGAATGTTGAGACGGTGAGTTAAATCACCAACGAAGTATTAGTGCTGTTATAGATGCAACAGAAAGACAATGCATTCCATTGATTCCCATTTCAGCCATTACCAGGGTGTGTTTGACAAGTCATTATTATCATCTGTCCCCTGGTCCTCTGTCCCCAGGTCCTCTGTCCCCTGGTCCTCTGGTCCTCTGTCCCCAGGTCCTCTGTCCCCAGGTCTTCTGGTCCTCTGTCCCCAGGTCTTCTGGTCCTCTGTCCCCAGGTCTTCTGGTCCTCTGTCCCCAGGTCTTCTGGTCCTCTGTCCCCTGGTCCTCTGTCCCCTGGTCCTCTGTCCCCTGGTCCCCTGGTCCTCTGTCCCCAGGTCCTCTGTCCTCTGGTCCTCTGTCCCCTGGTCCTCTGTCCCCAGGTCCTCTGTCCCCAGGTCCTCTGTCCCCTGGTCCTCTGGTCCTCTGTCCCCAGGTCCTCTGTCCCCAGGTCCTCTGTCCCCAGGTCCTCTGTCCCCTGGTCCTCTGGTCCTCTGTCCCCAGGTCCTCTGGTCCTCTGTCCCCAGGTCCTCTGGTCCTCTGTCCCCAGGTCCTCTGTCCCCAGGTCTTCTGGTCCTCTGTCCCCAGGTCTTCTGGTCCTCTGTCCCCAGGTCCTCTGTCATTACAAAACATGTCCACAGTCGTAACATTAACAGGACAAAACACCGGGCAACAAGCTAGAGCATGAAAGAGTCACTGGAAAATGAAAGCAGTCCATCCAGAGAGACGAACGGAGTGAACTAGTAATTGTCCATTAGAGAGGCCAGAGATCCCCTGTGTAATGCACTATGAGTGAGACAGAGAGTGGGAGGAGGGCTGTGGGTGTATCACACACAATGTTTATGTGTCTCCGAGAGTGTTTGAGTGGTTTCATGTACCCACAGTGCAGTGGAAGATATAGCATAATGTATGTTGTGTACAGGCTCATGTTTAATATATAATAATATATATATATATATGAGAGAGAGAGAGAGAGAGAGAGAGTGTCCTATCCGGCCCCACACGTGCCTCACCACCCACAGTCTCCTACGCTACCCCACACGTCTAACAACCCATACTACCCTACCCTACCCTACATGTAAAACTACCCGGCTTCACTACCGTACACAAATCTAACCACCCATATCATACTACCCTACACATGTCTAACCACCCACAGACTCCTAACCTACACATATAACCACCCACAATCCACCTACACTACACATGTCCAACCACCCACAGTTCTACCCGATACACGGCTAACCACCCAAAGACCACCACCCCACACTTGTCTAATCACCCACAGTCACTTACTCTACACCTCTAACCACCCACACCACCTACCCTACACATCTAACCACCCACACACCTACCCTACACATCTAACCACTCACACCACCTACCCTACACATCTAACAACCCACACACCTACCCTACACATCCAACCACCCACACACCTACCCTACACATCTAACCACCCACACCACCTACCCTACACATCTAACAACCCACACACCTACCCTACACATCCAACCACCCACACACCTACCCTACACATCTAACCACCCACACACCTACCCTACACATCCAACCACCCCCACACCTACCCTACACATCTAACCACCCACACACCTACCCTACACATCCAACCACCCACACACCTACCCTACACATCTAACAACCCACACACCTACCCTACACATCTAACCACCCACACACCTACCCTACACATCCAACCACCCACACACCTACCCTACACATCTAACCACCCACAAACCTACCCTACACATCTAACAACCCACACACCTACCCTACACATCTAATCAAGACTAGTCATTCAACTGAGACTGCTCTTCTCTGTATCACGGAGGCGCTCCGCACCGCTAAAGCTAACTCTCTCTCCTCTGCTCTCATCCTTCTAGACCTATCGGCTGCCTTCGATACTGTGAACCATCAGATCCTCCTCTCCACCCTCTCCGAGTTGGGCATCTCCGGCACGGCCCACGCTTGGATTGCGTCCTACCTGACAGGTCGCTCCTACCAGGTGGCGTGGCGAGAATCTGTCTCCTCACCACGCGCTCTCACCACTGGTGTCCCCCAGGGCTCTGTTCTAGGCCCTCTCCTATTCTCGCTATACACCAAGTCACTTGGCTCTGTCATAACCTCACATGGTCTCTCCTATCATTGCTATGCAGACGACACACAATTAATCTTCTCCTTTCCCCCTTCTGATGATCAGGCTGCGAATCGCATCTCTGTATGTCTGGCAGACATATCAGTGTGGATGACGGATCACCACCTCAAGTTGAAGCTCGGCAAGACGGAGCTCCTCTTCCTCCCGGGAAGGACTGCCCGTTCCATGATCTCGCCATCACGGTTGACAACTCCATTGTGTCCTCCTCCCAGAGTGCTAAGAACCTTGGCGTGATCCTGGACAACACCCTGTCGTTCTCAACTAACATCAAGGCGGTGGCCCGTTCCTGTAGGTTCATGCTCTACAACATCCGCAGAGTACGACCCTGCCTCACACAGGAAGCGGCGCAGGTCCTAATCCAGGCACTTGTCATCTCCCGTCTGGATTACTGCAACTCGCTGTTGGCTGGGCTCCCTGCCTGTGCCATTAAACCCCTACAACTCATCCAGAACACCGCAGCCCGTCTGGTGTTCAACCTTCCCAAGTTCTCACACGTCACCCCGCTCCTCCGCTCTCTCCACTGGCTTCCAGTTGAAGCTCGCATCCGCTACAAGACCATGGTGCTTGCCTACGGAGCTGTGAGGGGAACGGCACCTCAGTACCTCCAGGCTCTGATCAGGCCCTAGACCCAAACAAGGGCACTGCGTTCATCCACCTCTGGCCTGCTCGCCTCCCTACCACTGAGGAAGTACAGTTCCCGCTCAGCCCAGTCAAAACTGTTCGCTGCTCTGGCCCCCAATGGTGGAACAAACTCCCTCACGACGCCAGGACAGCGGAGTCAATCACCACCTTCCGGAGACACCTGAAACCCCACCTCTTTAAGGAATACCTAGGATAGGATAAGTAATCCTTCTCACCCCCCCCCTAAAAGATTTAGATGCACTATTGTAAAGTGGCTGTTCCACTGGATGTCATAAGGTGAATGCACCAATTTGTAAGTCGCTCTGGATAAGAGCGTCTGCTAAATGACTTAAATGTAAATGTAACCACCCACACACCTACCCTACACATCTAACATCCCACACACCTACCCTGCACATCCAACCACCCACACACCTACCCTACACATCTAACCACCCACACACATACCCTACACATCCAACCACCCACACACCTACCCTACACATCTAACCACCCACACACCTACCCTACACATCTAACCACCCACACACCTACCCTACACATCTAACAACCCACACACCTACCCTACACATCTAACCACCCACACACCTACCCTACACATCTAACCACCCACACACCTACCCTACACATCTAACCACCCACACACCTACCCTACACATCCAACCACCCACACACCTACCCTACACATCTAACCACCCACACACCTACCCTACACATCTAACAACCCACACACCTACCCTACACATCTAACCACCCACACACCTACCCTACACATCTAACCACCCACACACATCTAACCACCCACACACCTACCCTACACATCTAACCACCCACACACCTACCCTACACATCTAACCACCCACACACCTACCCTACACATCTAACCACCCACACACCTACCCTACACATCTAACCACCCACACACCTACCCTACACATCTAACCACCCACACACATCTAACCACCCACACACCTACCCTACACATCTAACCACCCACACACCTACCCTACACATCTAACCACCCACACACCTACCCTACACATCTAACCACCCACACACCTACCCTACACATCTAACCACCCACACACCAACCCTACACATCTAACCACCCACACACCTACCCTACACATCTAACCACCCACACACCTACCCTACACATCTAACCACCCACACACCTACCCTACACATCTAACCACCCACACACCTACCCTACACATCTAACCACCCACACACCAACCCTACACATCTAACCACCCACACACATCTAACCACCCACACACCTACCCTACACATCTAACAACCCACACACCTACCCTACACATCTAACCACCCACACACATCTAACCACCCACACACCTACCCTACACATCTAACCACCCACACACCTACCCTACACATCTAACCACCCACACACCTACCCTACACATCTAACCACCCACACACCTACCCTACACATCTAACCACCCACACACCTACCCTACACATCTAACCACCCACACACATCTAACCACCCACACACCTACCCTACACATCTAACCACCCACACACCTACCCTACACATCTAACCACCCACACACATCTAACCACCCACACACCTACCCTACACATCTAACCACCCACACACCTACCCTACACATCTAACCACCCACACACATCTAACCACCCACACACCTACCCTACACATCTAACCACCCACACACCTACCCTACACATCTAACCACCCACACACATCTAACCACCCACACACCTACCCTACACATCTAACCACCCACACACCTACCCTACACATCTAACCACCCACACACCTACCCTACACATCTAACCACCCACACACCTACCCTACACATCTAACCACCCACACACCTACCCTACACATCTAACCACCCACACACCTACCCTACACATCTAACCACCCACACACCTACCCTACACATCTAACCACCCACACACCTACCCTACACATCTAACCACCCACACACCTACCCTACACATCTAACAACCCACACACCTACCCTCAGACAAATACACTCAGACACAAGCAAATACACTCAGACACAAGCAAATACACTCAGACACAAGCAAATACACTCAGACACAAGCAAATACACTCAGACACAAGCAAATACACTCAGACACAAGCAAATACACTCAGACACAAGCATGTACACTCAGACACAAGCAAATACACTCAGACACAAGCAAATACACTCAGACACAAGCAAATACACTCAGACACAAGCAAATACACTCAGACACATGCGTGTACACTCAGACACAAGCGTGTACACTCAGACACAAGCGTGTACACACACAGATTCACACTACAGACACACTCGCACAAAAACACACGAACGGATGCAAACACACACACTCATGCACACAACCTTCAGGCTCTGTGGATAATCGGGGGGGTCGTGGCCCTGTCCGACAATACCCCCGGACAGGGCAAACTAGGCAGGATATAACCCCACCCACTTTGTCAAAGCACAGCCCCCACACCACAGATCACCAACTTATTACCCTGAGACAAGGCCGAGTATAGCCCATGAAGATCTCTTCCACCGCACGAACCCGAGGGAGTGCAAAACCGGACCGGCAGATCACGTAAGTAACAACCCACTCAAGTTACGCACCCCTCCTAGGGACGGCATGGAAGACCACTAGTAAGCCAGGTGACCCAGCCCTGTAATAGGGCAGAGAAGCCCAGTGGAGAGAAAGGAGCCGGCCAAGCAGAGACAGCAAGGGCACCTTCGCTCCCCTGGGCCAGACGACACTCAATCATAGGACCTAATGAAGAGATGAGTCTTCAGTAAAGACATAAAAGTCAAGGCTGAGCCTGTTTCTCTCACATGGATAGAATGTTGCTCTGTAGGAGAAAGCCCTGCCTCCAGCTGTTTGCTTAGAAATTCTAGGGACGGACGGTAAGGAGGAGGGACGTGTAGGTTTGTACGGCTGGACCAAATCAGAGAGATGGGTAAGAGCAAGTCCGTATAATGCTTTGTAGGTTAGCAGTAGCCAGTGTAGAGACTTGCACTGGGGTAATATGATCACGTGTTTTGGTTCTAGTCAGGATTCTAGCAGCCGTGTTTAGCAACTAACTGAAGTTTAACTCGTGCTTTATGCCGTTAGCCAGAGAGTAGAGCATTGCAGTAGTCTAATTTAAAAGTGACAAAAGCATGAGTTATCTTTTCGGCATCATTTTTGGACAAAAAGTTTCTGATCAGTGCAATGTTACGAAGATGGACAAAAGCTGTCCTTGAAATATTCTTGATATGTTCGTCAAAAGAGAGATCAGGGTCCAGAGTAACGCCGAGGTCCTTGACAGTTTTATTTGAGACCACTGTACAACCATTAAGATTAATTGTCAGATTCTACAGAAGATCTCTTTGTTTCTTGGGACCTAGAACAAGCATCTCTGTTTTGTCCGAGTTTAAAAGTATGTTTGCAGCCATCCACTTCCTTATGTCTGAAACACATGCTTCCAGGGAGGGCAGTTTTGGGGCTTCACCATGTTTCATCGAAATGTACAGCTGTGTGTCATCCGCATAGCAGTGAAGGTTGACATTGTGTTTCTGAATGACATCCCCAAGAGGTAGAGTGAAAACAAACCATCCACAGAGACAAACTGATATCTTTCCGACAGATAAGATCTAAACCAGGCCAGAACTTGTCCGTGTAGACCAATTTGGGTTTGCAATCTCTCCAAACGAATGTGGTGTCATGACGATGTCAAAAGCAGCACTGAGGTCTAGGAGCACGAGGACAGATGCAGAGCCATTAAAAGGTAATTTACCACCTTCACGAGTGCAGTCTCAGTGCTACGATGGGGTCGAAAACCAGACTGAAGTGTTTTGTATACATGATTTGTCTTCGGGAAGCTTTTAACAGAGAGGGAGATTTTTAACAGAATGGGAGACTTTTAACAGAATGGGAGACTTTTAACAGAATGGGAGATTTAACAGAATGGGAGACTTTTAACAGAATGGGAGATTTTTAACAGAATGGGAGATTTTTAACAGAATGGGAGATTCAATATAGGCCGATAGTGTTTTTTACATTTTTTTTTTTTTTTTTACATTTTCCGGACCAAGGTTTGGCTTTTTCAAGAAAGGCTTTATTACTGCCATTTTTAGTGAGTTTGGTTCACATCCGGTGGCTAGAGAGCCATTTATTATGTTCAACATAGGAGGGCCACGTACAGGAATTAGCTTTTTCAGGAGTTTAGTTAGAATACGGTCCAGTATGCAGCTGGAAGGTTTAGAGGCCATGACTATTTTCATGAGAGTGTCAAGAGATACAGGATTAAAAACCTGAGTGTCTCCATTGATCCTGGCTGTTCTGTGCAGACTCAGGACAACTGAGGTTTGGAGAAATACGCAGGTTCAAAGAGGAGTCCTTCATTTTCTTTCTAATGATCATGATCTTTTTGTCGAAGAAGTGAAAAGTGAAATCCATCCTCTCTTGGGGAATGTTGCTTTTTAGTTAGCTTTGCGACAGTATCAAAAATACATTTTGGATTTTTTTTTATTCTCCTCAATTAGGTTGGAAAATTGTCTTTCCAAGTTAGTCTGAAGACTTCCAGTTTGGTGGAGCGCCATTTCCGTTCCAATTTTCTGGAAGCTCTTTTCTGTATACCAACGAGCAAATTTCTTGTGACAAATGTTTTATTGTTTATAAGGGTGCGACTGCATCTAGGATATTATGCAAGGTTACATTTAGTTCCTCAGTTTGTTGGTTAACTGATTAATGTCCTCTGATGTCCTTGGGTAGGTGGAGGGAGTCTGGAAGGGCATCTAGGAATCTTTTGTTTTGTCTGAGAATTTATAGCACAACTTTTTATGATCCTTGGTTGAGGTCAGAGCAGATTATTTATACTACTGTACCACACTGATGCAGAATACTACTGTACCACACTGATGCAGAATACTACTGTACCACACTGATGCAGAATACTACTGTACCACACTGATGCAGAATACTACCGTACCAGACTGATGCAGAATACTACCGTACCAGACTGATGCAGAATACTACCGTACCAGACTGATGCAGAATACTACTGTACCACACTGATGCAGAATACTACTGTACCAGACTGATGCAGAATACTACCGTACCAGACTGATGCAGAATACTACTGTACCACACTGATGCAGAATACTACTGTACCACACTGATGCAGAATACTACTGTACCACACTGATGCAGAATACTACTGTACCACACTGATGCAGAATACTACTGTACCACACTGATGCAGAATACTACTGTACCACACTGATGCAGAATACTACTGTACCACACTGATGCAGAATACTACTGTACCACACTGATGCAGAATACTACTGTACCACACTGATGCAGAATACTACTGTACCAGACTGATGCAGAATACTACTGTACCAGACTGATGCAGAATACTACTGTACCACACTGATGCAGAATACTACTGTACCAGACTGATGCAGAATACTACTGTACCAGACTGATGATGCAGAATACTACTGTACCACACTGATGCAGAATACTAATGTACCACACTGATGCAGAATACTACTGTACCACACTGATGCAGAATACTACTGTACCAGACTGATGCAGAATACTACTGTACCAGACTGATGCAGAATACTACTGTACCAGACTGATGCAGAATACTACTGTACCAGACTGATGATGCAGAATACTACTGTACCAGACTGATGATGCAGAATACTACTGTACCAGACTGATGCAGAATACTACTGTACCAGACTGATGATGCAGAATACTACTGTACCAGACTGATGCAGAATACTACTGTACCAGACTGATGCAGAATACTACTGTACCAGACTGATGCAGAATACTACTGTACCAGACTGATGCAGAATACTACTGTACCAGACTGATGCAGAATACTACTGTACCAGACTGATGCAGAATACTACCGTACCAGACTGATGCAGAATACTACTGTACCAGACTGATGCAGAATACTACTGTACCAGACTGATGATGCAGAATACTACTGTACCAGACTGATGCAGAATACTACTGTACCACACTGATGCAGAATACTACTGTACCACACTGATGATGCAGAATACTACTGTACCAGACTGATGATGCAGAATACTACTGTACCAGACTGATGCAGAATACTACTGTACCACACTGATGCAGAATACTACTGTACCAGACTGATGCAGAATACTACTGTACCACACTGATGATGCAGAATACTACTGTACCAGACTGATGCAGAATACTACTGTACCACACTGATGCAGAATACTACTGTACCACACTGATGATGCAGAATACTACTGTACCAGACTGATGCAGAATACTACTGTACCACACTGATGCAGAATACTACTGTACCAGACTGATGCAGAATACTACTGTACCAGACTGATGCAGAATACTACTGTACCAGACTGATGCAGAATACTACTGTACCAGACTGATGAATACTACTGTACCAGACTGATGAATACTACTGTACCAGACTGATGAATACTACTGTACCAGACTGATGAATACTACTGTACCAGACTGATGAATACTACTGTCTGTAGTGCTTCTTATGCATGTAATGCTTTTCATAACAATGTAAAACTATGAGGTGTTTACATTTGGACTTATATTTATATTGTTGTCATTTAGCAGACACTCTACTGTTTAAATATACATTGTAGTCATTTAACAGACACTCTACTGTTTAAATATATATTGTTGTCATTTAGCAGACACTCTACTGTTTAAATATACATTGTAGTCATTTAACAGACACTCTACTGTTTAAATATATATTGTAGTCATTTAACAGACACTCTACTGTTTAAATATACATTGTTGTCATTTAGCAGACACTCTACTGTTTAAATATATATTGTAGTCATTTAGCAGACACTCTACTGTTTAAATATACATTGTTGTCATTTAGCAGACACTCTACTGTTTAAATATATATTGTTGTCATTTAGCAGACACTCTACTGTTTAAATATACATTGTAGTCATTTAACAGACACTCTACTGTTTAAATATATATTGTTGTCATTTAGCAGACACTCTACTGTTTAAATATACATTGTAGTCATTTAACAGACAGACAGTCATTCAGCCAGCCAGTCATTCAGCCAGCCAGTCAGTCAGTCATTCAGCCAGCCAGTCATTCAGCCAGCCAGCCAGAGTCAGTCATTCAGCCAGCCAGTCATTCAGCCAGCCAGCCAGAGTCAGTCATTCAGCCAGCCAGCCAGAGTCAGTCATTCAGCCAGCCAGTCATTCAGTCAGCCAGTCATTCAGTCAGTCAGTCAGTCATTCAGTCAGTCAGTCATTCAGCCAGCCAGTCATTCAGCCAGCCAGCCAGTCAGAGTCAGTCATTCAGCCAGCCAGTCATTCATTCATTCATTCAGCCAGCCAGTCAGAGTCAGTAATTCAGCCAGCCAGCCAGAGTCAGTCATTCAGCCAGCCAGCCAGCCAGAGTCAGTCATTCAGCCAGTCAGTCATTCAGTCAGCCAGTCATTCAGTCAGTCAGTCAGTCATTCAGTCAGTCAGTCATTCAGCCAGCCAGTCATTCAGCCAGCCAGCCAGTCAGAGCCAGTCATTCAGCCAGCCAGTCATTCATTCATTCATTCAGCCAGCCAGTCAGAGTCAGTAATTCAGCCAGCCAGCCAGAGTCAGTCATTCAGCCAGCCAGCCAGCCAGAGTCAGTCATTCAGCCAGTCAGTCATTCAGTCAGCCAGTCATTCAGTCAGTCAGTCAGTCATTCAGTCAGTCAGTCATTCAGCCAGCCAGTCATTCAGCCAGCCAGCCAGTCAGAGCCAGTCATTCAGCCAGCCAGTCATTCATTCATTCATTCAGCCAGCCAGCCAGAGTCAGTCATTCAGCCAGTCATTCAGCCAGTCAGTCATTCAGTCAGCCAGTCAGCCAGTCATTCAGTCAGTCAGTCAGTCAGTCAGTCAGTCAGTCAGTCAGTCATTCATTCAGTCAGTCAGTCAGTCAGTCAGTCAGTCAGCCAGCCAGCCAGCCAGCCAGCCATTCAGTCGGTCGGCCGGTCATTCATCCAGCCAGCCAGAGTCAGTCAGTCAGCCAGTTAGTCAGTCAGTCAGCCAATCAGTCAGTCAGTCAGCCAGTCATTCAGCCAGTTAGTCGCTTTTCTCTTCTTCTCCTTGGTATTCTTATCATTGTCAAACCTTCATAATTGTAATTCATCATGTAGTACCAACAGCAACACTAGATAGCCACACGGTGCTTAAGCAATATTGATATGTTAAGGACTATGAATCAACTCCTCTGTGCCAACCTAGCAAATGCTAATTTGGAGTTTTGACATCATCATCATTATCTCTCTGTGTTCCATAGGTGAGTGATTCCTCTGGCTCCAATTAGGATCTACAGTGTTATATGGTAATATAAGGGCCCTCCTTTACCACGTTACTCATTCACACTACACACGCACGCACGCATCACACACACACACAGGCACACAGACACCAGCTCATAGCCATCCAGTTTCAGTGTTATCGGTACACAGACACCAGCTCATAGCCGTCCAGTTTCAGTGTTATCGGTACACAGACACCAGCTCATAGCCGTCCAGTTTCAGTGTTATCGGTACACACAACCATACTGACACACATCAATGCTCCCATCTGTTTCTGAACAATATCTTTATTTTATGTGAGCTGGTATACGTAGTGGAGTGTTTGTACAGCTACATTTTGTTGGTTTTATTGCACAAGGGTAATATGTATGATATTATGGTAGATTTTGTGAGGTAGCTGAATAACATTTCTGTTCGGCTGCATTCTCCCTTGTATTCATTGTGAGCACAAATGTGTCTCAGTTCCTTTATCAAACTCTCCGTACTGCTTTAGGTCACACACATTGCTGTGGTTCTATGGGAATAAAACTTGACTGTTGTGTAAAACCCTCTAGCCGTGTTCACTTCAAGTTTATATTTATGTTCTGTTCGTGCTCGACAGGCTGGCCTGAATAAGCAGCGTTTGGTTACACTTTTCAATTGTGTAGTCAGCCATATAATGCAGTATTTCCCAAGAGACACGTGATCTGGGCGACATTGGTAGTTTTATGCCTGTAGGCTACAATCTGATACTTATAACTCACCCATGTAATAAACCAACTGAGATGTGTAGGTTAATAATATATACTTTAAAATGATGGTTGAGAAAACACAGAAGGCATTATCATCTAACTTTATTTATTCACGAGTTAACGTTTAAACTACATTTTTGTTTAGTTTACGTTGAGTGTAGATTTAAATCATTAACAACCAAGACACAGACAGTAGTTTCTAATATTTGACAAGGCAAACAAACCGCGTCCCAAACCTTACCAGCAGGAGTCTCACAACCACGGGTCATTTTGGTGAGGGGCTCTGGAGAGAAAAGTACATATCTACGGCGGAAGTACCGAGAAAGTGGGAGGGGAAAAAAAGTTTCGACAACTCTAGATTGCGAATAACACCGGTATAGCATGATGAAAACAAACTTCTGTTAGGTAAATACTTTTATGATCGGAAAATAACTTTTAAACTAGTTTATTGTGCGGGACACATAGTCTTACTTTCGAGTTCACAATGGGACTCCCAACTCTGGAGTTTAGCGATTCTTTTCTGGATAGCCCTGATTTCAGAGAACGGCTAAAATATCATGAAATAGAGTTGGACCGAACAAACAAATTCATCAAAGAACTGATCAAAGACGGGAATATGTTGATAACGGCGCTAAAGAGTAAGTAGCCTTCTCATCCTCTTCATCGTGATCATCTTCAAATGTCTAACTTCAAACTGTGTTGCATTGTTTCAGTTAAAAATGTTACTTGAATGTCTAGATTGTGTGTTATCACATTTTGGAACAAAGCGTTTTTGTGTGATAGGTTAAAGATACTACACGATACTATTATTAAAGTGTAGCTTAATGGTTTGTCACGTATCCTCACCATCCAATCGGCGTCGAGTATCCCCTTTGAACCCGTGGACGTTTATGGGACGGGAATCTTTACGCCGCTGAAGTGGAAAATTACACTTTTACTACGCGCCCCTGTCAGGCAACGATACTAAGTGGACATATGTTCTTGTTATTTTACACGTTCTCCTTTCCCTTTCTATAATCGTGTTTTATCCATGAATACAATTACATAGCATTTTACCATTTCAAGTTTGATAAAAAAAAAAGTAAAGACCGAAAAAGATTGAATTCCCGAGAGAAAGAGAGAGAGAGCAATCAGACCCATTACAGGAGATAATGCTTGGGGGTAAGGGCCTCTCCAGGCTTCCCAGGCCTCTTTTTTATTTATTTATTTATTCTGTAACCTTTATTTAACTAGACAAGTCAGTTTAAGAACATTCTTATTTACAAAGACAGCCTCCACCAGACAAAACACGGACGACGCTGGGCCAATTGTCCCAATGGGACTCCCGATCACGGCCGGTTGTGATACAGCCTGGAATTGAACCAAGGTGTCTGTAGTGACGCCTCAAGCCCTGAGAGGCAGTGCCTCAGACCGCTGCACCTCTCGGGAGCCCTCTTCAATCACTCTACAGAAGAAAGGAATAATAAGAATGGTTGCAGTATGGAACCATATTCGCCATGTGTTAATACCTATGAGCTAGCAGAGTGTGGGAATATATCTTCGTTAAGTGCCCTTTTAAAATAGCTTGGATACATTGGGATAGTAGTTTCTTACCCCTCCGTATTCTGCACACCAAGCCGATGACCGATACTCACTGGTGACTCAGTTCTACTGTAATTCAACACTGTAGCCAGATTATCCTTATATTCAATAACCACGGTGGAAAAGACCCAGATGTATGAACATACAGACAGAATATGGTGGAAGGTTACTGTTTCTATTCAGTCCCTTGTTGTATCAGAGTTGTGTGACTCCAGGGCCTTTTGGAACAGCAACGCGATCAACACGATCCTTTTCCCTCTTTCAGCACATACTGAAGTATTCCCAGTGAAGACAAAAAAAAGGAATCTAACCGCCAGTTGTTTGGCCCTCTTGTTTCAGCAGTAAGCAGAAATATAGTCCTTGTTTAGATGGTAACGTGACTACCCACCTAATGCCTCAATGGTGTTTTTAAAGCAGTCACACAACATTGCTGTTTAAGGAACCTACTGCGGTCCTTATTTTACCGTCTCAGTGGTTTCAATGTGGTGGTTCAGTAAGAATATCTTATCTGGATATCGCTTATCGCCTTGCCTCTTATCTCTCTATCCATATCTAGCCCTTCATGGAGAACTCTTGGTGTATGTGAAACTACACCTAAACGCTATGTGAGACTACACCTAAACGCTATGTGAGACTACACCTAAACGCTATGTGAGACTACACCTAAACGCTATGTGAGACTACACCTAAACGCTATGTGAGACTACACCTAAACGCTATGTGAGACTACACCTAAACGCTATGTGAGACTACACCTAAACGCTATGTGAGACTACACCTAAACGTTATGTGAGACTACACCTAAACGCTATGTGAGACTACACCTAAACGCTATGTGAGACTACACCTAAACGCTATGTGAGACTACACCTAAACGCTATGTGAAACTACACCTAAACGCTATGTGAGATTACACCTAAACGCTATGTGAGACTACACCTAAACGCTATGTGAAACTACACCTAAACGCTATGTGAAACTACACCTAAACGCTATGTGAGATTACACCTAAACACCAGCCAGACAGCTCCAACCAACTAGAGAAAGTAAGGTGCATACCATCCAGCCTTACACAGTTGAACTATGATGTTTCAGTAGTAGAATTAGGATAAATGCATGTTGTAGTTCAGTAATTCAAATCGAAGTGAGGTCTGTGTGTCCCTCCACAGTCTGTTTCTATGTGGTGATCTTTGTGTATCATGTCATTAACTTGTCTTGTAGACTACTAATGCAGACTACTAATGCAATTTGTGCTTAGAAACTCAACAGAATGCCCTGTAGAGAGTATGTTGCTGACAGTACTGAACCAATAGCAGTGAACCTCCTCTTACTCCATCTACCATCGTTGTTGTCATCAGTCTCTCTTGCTAATGTTATTTATAGCCTGGCCGTTTTGAATACTAACAAAGTATTATGGTCACCCCCAGTCTTCTAGATTACTAATGTGTTCTAGTCACTCCCAGTCTTCTAGATTACTAATGTGTTCTAGTCACTCCCAGTCTTCTAGATTACTAATGTGTTCTAGTCACTCCCAGTCTTCTAGATTACTAATGTGTTCTAGTCACTCCCAGTCTTCTAGATTACTAATGTGTTCTAGTCACTCCCAGTCTTCTAGATTACTAATGTGTTCTAGTCACTCCCAGTCTTCTAGATTACTAATTTGTTCTAGTCACTCCCAGTCTTCTAGATTACTAACATCGTGTTCTAGTCACTCCCAGTCTTCTAGATTACTAACATTGTGTTCTAGTCACCCCCAGTCTTCTAGATTACTGACATTGTGTTCTAGTCACTCCCAGTCTTCTAGATTACTAATGTGTTCTAGTCACCCCCAGTCTTCTAGATTACTAATGTGTTCTAGTCACCCCCAGTCTTCTAGATTACTGACATTGTGTTCTAGTCACTCCCAGTCTTCTAGATTACTAATGTGTTCTAGTCACTCCCAGTCTTCTAGATTACTAATGTGTTCTAGTCACTCCCAGTCTTCTAGATTACTAACATCGTGTTCTAGTCACTCCCAGTCTTCTAGATTACTAACATCATGTTCTAGTCACTCCCAGTCTTGTAGATTACTAATGTGTTCTAGTCACTCCCAGTCTTGTAGATTACTAATGTGTTCTAGTCACTCCCAGTCTTCTAGATTACTGATATTGTGTTCTAGTCACTCCCAGTCTTCTAGATTACTGACATTGTGTTCTAGTCACTCCCAGTCTTCTAGATTACTAATGTGTTCTAGTCACTCCCAGTCTTCTAGATTACTAATGTGTTCTAGTCACTCCCAGTCTTCTAGATTACTAATGTGTTCTAGTCACTCCCAGTCTTCTAGATTACTAATGTGTTCTAGTCACTCCCAGTCTTCTAGATTACTAATGTGTTCTAGTCACTCCCAGTCTTCTAGATTACTGACATTGTGTTCTAGTCACTCCCAGACCTCTACATTACTAATGTGTTCTAGTCACTCCCAGTCTTCTAGATTACTGACATTGTGTTCTAGTCACTCCCAGTCTTCTAGATTACTAATGTGTTCTAGTCACTCCCAGTCTTCTAGATTACTGACATTGTGTTCTAGTCACTCCCAGTCTTCTAGATTACTAATGTGTTCTAGTCATTCCAGTCTTCTAGATTACTAATGTGTTCTAGTCACTCCCAGTCTTCTAGATTACTGACATTGTGTTCTAGTCACTCCCAGTCTTCTAGATTACTGACATTGTGTTCTAGTCACTCCCAGTCTTCTAGATTACTAATGTGTTCTAGTCACTCCCAGTCTTCTAGATTACTAATGTGTTCTAGTCACTCCCAGTCTTCTAGATTACTAATGTGTTCTAGTCACTCCCAGTCTTCTAGATTACTAATGTGTTCTAGTCACTCCCAGTCTTCTAGATTACTGACATTGTGTTCTAGTCACTCCCAGTCTTCTAGATTACTAATGTGTTCTAGTCACTCCCAGTCTTCTAGATTACTAATGTGTTTTAGTCACTCCCAGTCTTCTAGATTACTGACAACGTGTACTAGTCACTCCCAGTCCTCTAGATTACGAACAGTTTATTCTAGTCACGCCCAGTTTCTAGATTACTGACAACATGTTCTAGAGTCACTCCCAGTCTTCTAGATTACTAACATCGTGTCCTAGTCACTCCCAGTCTTCTAGATTACTAACATTGTGTTCTAGTCACTCCCAGTCCTCTAGATTACTAACTATGTGTTCTCGTCACTCCCAGTTCTCTAGATCAGGGGTTCCTATTTGTGATTGTTGATACCGATCTAAAACAACACATATATCTGCGATGCTTTAGGCTAGAAACAAGCGGTAAAATACCAGACGAAGACGCATCTCTGATGCGCCTGGAAGTATCTTTGGTTTGTCTCTTTGACATTCAGCAGCTGAGCTCAACCCTTCTAAATTAGAAGAGAAATTGGACTGTGCTTTTGGGAAGTAATCTAACACAATGTGTGGCTGTCGCTATTAATTCACTTTCTGTAAAAAAAGGATAATTACATTGTGGGTTCATATACATTATCATAATACAACATATTTGGTAGCAAAATAACTTAGGGTAAATTGGGCCTAGATTGATGATTATGATGATAATGATGATGATGATGATGATGATGATGATTATTATCATTAAATAGCCTACCTAAACGATGTCATGAGTCTTGTTAAACTATGTGTCAATGTCAACAGTGAAGAGGTGACTCAGGGATGAGGGCCTTCGAGGCAGAGTTCCTCTGTCCAGTGTCTGTGTTCTTTTGCCCATGTTAATCTTTTATTTATTATTGGCCAGTCTGAGATATGGCTTTTCCTTTGCAACTCTGCCTAGAAGGCCAGCATCCCGGAGTCACCTCTTCACTGTTGACGTAGAGACTGGTGTTTTGCGGGTACTATTTAATGAAGCTGCCAGTTGAGGACTTGTAATGAATCTGTTTCTCAAACTAGACGGTGTAATGTACTTGTCCTCTTGCTCAGTTGTGCACCGGGGCCTCCCACTCCTCTTTCTATTCTGGTTAGAGCCAGTTTGCGCTGTTCTGTGAAGGGAGTAGTACTCAGCATTGTACGAGATCTTCAGCTTCTTTGCAATTTTTCAGAACAAGAATAGACTGACGAGCTTCAGAAGAAAGTTCTATGTTTCTGGCCATTTTGAGCCTGTAATTGAAACCACAAGTGCTGATTCTCCAGATACTCAACTAGTCAAAAGATTGCTTCTTTAATCAGAACAACAGTTTTCAGCTGTGCTTACATAATTGCAAAATTGTTTTCTAATGATCAATTAGCCTTTTAAAATGATAAACATGGATTAGCTAACACAACGTGCCATTGGAACACAGGAGTGATGGTTGCTGATAATGGGCCTCTGTAGGCCTATGTAGATATTCCATAACAAATCCCTTCAAAACCTTTTTCCAGCGACAATAGAAATTTACAACATGAACAATGTCTACACTGTATTTCTGATCAATTTGATGTTATTTTAATGGACAAAAACAAGGAATTGTCTAAGTGAACCCAAACTTTTGAACGGTAGTGTACATTTGGGGATCTGATAGTATTTCTGATTGGCTTCACACATCACCTGAGGAGCTTGTCAAAGTAATGTTTTCTTCACCTCATACAGCAAGCAAGAAAAGTTTGTTTTTACATCCATTGAGACAGTAATTCTTCTATGGATTTGAAACATCTTTCCATCTTTCTCCCTTTCGATAAGCACTCAGCGTGAAATGGAACAATGTCCTGCTCTGATCCAGTGGAAACGTCATAAAATAGACCTGATTACTTCAAACCAGTGCTTGATTGGACTGAAATAGGTTCCGGTACTCATTTTGGTTGCTGGTACTGTTTATATTTAGGTGCAGGAGCTCTACAATACTTTAGAGATAAAATCCTATAAAGAGGAACAGGAGCTCTACAATACTTTAGAGATAATATCCTATAAAGAGGAACAGGAGCTCTACAATACTTTAGAGATAATATCCTATAAAGAGGAACAGGAGCTCTACAATACTTTAGAGATACTATCCTATAAGAGGAACAGGAGCTCTACAATACTTTAGAGATAGTATCCTATAAGAGGACAAGGAGCTCTACAATACTTTAGAGATAATATCCTATAAAGAGGAACAGGAGCTCCACAATACTTTAGAGATAATATCCTATAAGAGGAACAGGAGCTCAACAATACTTTAGAGATAATATCCTATAAAGAGGAACAGGAGCTCAACAATACTTTAGAGATAATATCCTATAAAGAGGAACAGGAGCTCTACAATACTTTAGAAAGAGGAACAGGAGCTAATATAATATCCTATAAGAGGAACAGGAGTTCAAGCAGTAGAACATTTTGAGGTACCGGTACTCTGCTCCAGTGAGCTCCTGCCCAAGTCAACCACTGCTTCTTATCCCTTGATCAAAGAGCCTACAGCTGTGTCTGTCCTGATCTCAGTGGAGCAGGAAGCTCTGAGGGCCCAGAATATTTGGTACAATGTTGCAGGTTTGCTAGAGCAAGCTTCAGGTCAGACCCCATTGATACAATGTTGCAGGTTTGCTAGAGCAGGTCAGCTTCAGGCTCAGACAAGCATCTGGTTGATACAATGTTGCAGGTTTGCTAGAGCAAGCTTCAGGTCAGACCCCGTTGATACAATGTTGCAGGTTTGCTAGAGCAAGCTTCAGGTCAGACAGGCCATGTGCAGCCAATGTGATTTATATGATATTTATTTTAATCAGGAGATTTTCTACCTGCAGGCTGCAATCTTTTTATTTGTTGGCTTTATATTGGCTATTTTTTTACATATCTGGCAATAGAAGTGACTTTTTATCATTTTAATTTATATTTGGATATAATTTTGATAAACTACATGACAATGATTGTGCGATATAAAGACATTCCTATAGATGTAATTAAACTGTTTCAGAAACATGTGCATATGAAAACCATAACTGGCACCCAGATCTACGTAGGAAATATCTACGTAGGAAACCATCTGGGAACCATTATATAACTGGGTGCTGGAAGTAGCAGGGTGTGTGCTGATTGACACGTCTCAACCTGCTCAAGACTCGTCGACAGGAGGGAATCAGGACAGAAACACTGAGCGAGTCGCACTATGTGTGGTCATCGTGAAGAACGAGCCTGAAAAAATGGTTGAGCTATAAAGTGTGCTCGTCTGTCTCGGGTTTGTGTGGTCGTTGTGAAATGTAAAAACATGCTTGGGCTACAGTAGACTTACATCTGTATTTACAGTTGAGCTACAATGTCTAAGCCTGTCATCTGCTCTGTTCAGGGTTACAGCTCTGTCTGAGGTAACCGTCTGATTCAGGAAGAGCCGATCGTCAGCCCTCTTTCTTTTTTTTTCAGGGTCGTGAGTTTCTAGCTGATGGAATGTATTGGAATGTGGTCGCCCTGGAGACAGACACACTCTGTACCCAGGGGGCTGTTGGTCATGTGGTCGCCCTGGAGACAGACACACTCTGTGTGGTGTGGTGGTAGTGTGGTGTGGTGTGGTGGTTTATTGTGGTGGTGGTTGGTGGTGTATTGGTGGTGTGGGGGTGGTGGTAATATAATAATAATAATAATAATAATATATGCCATTTAGTGGACGTGGTGTGTCATGTGGTGGTGTGTTGTGGTGGTGTGTTGTGGTGGAAGGTGTGTATGTGGGTGGTGTATTGGTGGGTGGTGTATTGTGTGTGGTGTATTGGTGTGTGGTGTATTGGTGTGGTGTGTTGTGGTGGTGTGTTGTGGTGTGTGGTGGTGTGTTGTGGTGTGTGTTGTGGTGGTGGTGTGTTGTGGTTGTGGTGGTGTGTTGGGTGGTGTGTTGTGGTGGTGTGTTGTGGTGGTGGTGTGTTGTGGTGGTGTGGTGGTGTGGTGTGTGTGGTGGTGTGTTGTGGTAGTGTGTTGTGGTGGTGTGTTGTGGTGGTGTGTTGTGGTGGTGTGGTGGTGTGTTGTGGTGGTGTGTTGTGGTGGTGTGTTGTGGTAGTGTGTTGTGGTGGTGTGTTGTGGTGGTGGTGTGTTGTGGTGGTGTGTTGTGGTAGTGTGGTGGTGTGTTGTGGTAGTGTGTTGTGGTGGTGTGTTGTGGTGGTGTGTTGTGGTGGTGTGTTGTGGTGGTGGTAGTGTTGTGGTGGTGTGTTGTGGTAGTGTGGTGGTGTGTTGTGGTGGTGGTGTGTTGTGGTGGTGGTGTGTTGTGGTGGTGTGGTAGTGTGGTAGTGTGTTGTGGTGGTGTGTTGTGGTAGTGTGGTGGTGTGTTGTGGTGTTGTGGTAGTGTGTTGTGGTGGTGTGTTGTGGTGGTGTGTTGTGGTGGTGTGTTGTGGTAGTGTGGTGGTGTGTTGTGGTGGTGTGTTGTGGTGGTGGTGGTGTGTTGTGGTAGTGTGTTGTGGTGGTGGTGTGTTGTGGTGTGGTGGTAGTGTGGTAGTGTGTTGTGGTGGTGTGTTGTGGAAGTGTGGTGGTGTGTTGTGGTGTTGTGGTAGTGTGGTGGTGTGGTGTGGTGGTGTGTTGTGGTGGTGTGTTGTGGTGGTGTGGTGGTGTGTTGTGGTAGTGTGGTGGTGTGTTGTGGTGGTGGTGTGTTGTGGTAGTGTGGTGGTGTGTTGTGGTAGTGTGGTGGTGTGTTGTGGTAGTGTGGTGGTGTGTTGTGGTAGTGTGGTGGTGTGTTGTGGTAGTGTGGTGGTGTGTTGTGGTAGTGTGGTGGTGTGTTGTGGTAGTGTGGTGGTGTGGTAGTGTGTTGTGGTGGTGGTGTGTTGTGGTAGTGTGGTGGTGTGTTGTGGTGGTGGTGTGTTGTGGTAGTGTGGTGGTGTGTTGTGGTAGTGTGGTGGTGTGTTGGTGGGTTGTGGTGGTGTTCTGGTGTGTTGTGGTAGTGTGGTGGTGTGTTGGTGTGGTGTGTGGGGTAGTGTTCTGGTGTGTTGTGGTAGTGTGGTGGTGTGTTGGTGTGGTGTGTGGGGTAGTGTTCTGGTGTGTTGTGGTGGTGTGGGGTGTGTTCTGGTGTGTTGTGGTGGTGTTCTGGTAGTGTTCTGGTGTGTTGTGGTGTGTTCTGGGTGTGTGGGGTAGTGTTCTGGTGTGTTGTGGTAGTGTGGTGGTGTGTTGTGGTGTGTGGGGTAGTGTTCTGGTGTGTTGTGGTAGTGTGGTGGTGTGTTGGTGTGGTGTGTGGGGTAGTGTTCTGGTGTGTTGTGGTGGTGTGGGGTAGTGTTCTGGTGTGTTGTGGTGGTGTGGGGTAGTGTTCTGGTGTGTTGTGGTAGTGTTCTGGTGTGTGGGGTAGTGTTCTGGTGTGTTGTGGTAGTGTGGTGGTGTGTTGGTGTGGTGTGTGGGGTAGTGTTCTGGTGTGTGGGGTAGTGTTCTGGTGTGTGGGGTAGTGTTCTGGTGTGTTGTGGTGGTGTGGGGTAGTGTTCTGGTGTGTTGTGGTGGTGTGGGGTAGTGTTCTGGTGTGTGGGGTAGTGTTCTGGTGTGTGGGGTAGTGTTCTGGTGTGTTGTGGTGGTGTGGGGTAGTGTTCTGGTGTGTTGTGGTGGTGTGGGGTAGTGTTCTGGTGTGTTGTGGTGGTGTGGGGTAGTGTTCTGGTGTGTTGTGGTAGTGTTCTGGTGTGTTGTGGTGGTGTGTTGTGGTGGTGTTCTGGTGTGTTGTGGTGGTGTTCTGGTGTGTGGTGGTGGGTTGTGGTGTGGTAGTGTGGTGGTGTGTTGGTGTGGTGTGTGGGGTAGTGTTCTGGTGTGTTGTGGTGGTGTGGGGTAGTGTTCTGGTGTGTTGTGGTGGTGTGGTGGTGTGTTGGTGTGTTGTGGTAGTGTTCTGGTGTGTGGGGTAGTGTTCTGGTGTGTTGTGGTGGGTTGTGGTGGTGTGTTGGTGTGTTGTGGTAGTGTTCTGGTGTGTGGGGTAGTGTTCTGGTGTGTTGTGGTGGTGTGGTGGTGGGTTGTGGTGTGGTAGTGTGGTGGTGTGTTGTGGTGGTGTGTGGTGTAGTGTTCTGGTGTGTTGTGGTGGTGTGGGGTAGTGTTCTGGTGTGTGGGGTAGTGTTCTGGTGTGTTGTGGTGGTGTGGGGTAGTGTTCTGGTGTGTTGTGGTAGTGTTCTGGTGTGTTCTGGTGTGTTGTGGTGGTGTGTTGTGGTAGTGTTCTGGTGTGTTGTGGTGGTGTGGTGTGTTGTGGTGGTGTGTTGTGGTAGTGTTCTGGTGTGTTGTGGTAGTGTTCTGGTGTGTTCTGGTGTGTTGTGGTGGTGTGTTGTGGTAGTGTTCTGGTGTGTTGTGGTGGTGTGGTGTGTTGTGGTGGTGTGTTGTGGTGGTGTGTTGTGGTAGTGTTCTGGTGTGTTGTGGTAGTGTTCTGGTGTGTTGTGGTGGTGTGTTGTGGTAGTGTGGTGGTGTGTTGTGGTAGTGTTCTGGTGTGTTGTGGTGTGTGGTGGTGTGTTGTGGTAGTGTTCTGGTGTGTTGTGGTAGTGTTCTGGTGTGTTGTGGTGGTGTGTGTGGTAGTGTGGTGGTGTGTTGTGGTAGTGTTCTGGTGTGTTGTGGTAGTGTTCTGGTGTGTTGTGGTGGTGTGGGGTATATATATATATATATATGTTTAGCAGTTTTATCCAAAAGCGACTGGTGTGCATACATTCTACGTTGTTGGTATGCAGAACAAGGTAGGAAGAGTGTGTTTTGTGGTGGTGTGTTGTGGTAGTGTTCTGGTGTGTTGTGGTGGTAGTGTGGTATTGGTAGTGTGTTGTGGTATTGTTTTTTGGTGGTGTGGTTGTGGTAGTGTGCTGTGTTGATGGTAGTGTGGTGCTAGTGTGATGTGGTCTTCACAGTGTGCTGGTGATGGTAGTTTGCTAATCTGTGTGGTTGTGGTAGTGTGGTGTGTTGTGGTAGTGTGGTGTGTTGTGGTAGTGTGGTGTGTTGTGGTAGTGTGGTGGTGTGTTGTGGTAGTGTGGTGGTGTGTTGTGGTAGTGTGGTGTGGTAGTGATGGTGGTCACATTTGATGTAATGGTAGTGTTGATGTGTTGTGGTAGTGTGATGTGTTGTGGTGTGTTGTGGTAGTGTGGTGGTGTGTTGTGGTAGTGTGGTTGTGGTGGTGTGGTTGTGGTAGTGTGGTGTGTTGTGGAAGTGTGTTGTGGTGGTGTGTTGTGGAAGTGTGTTGTGGTAGTGTGGTGGTGTGTTGTGGTAGTGTGGTGGTAGTTTGGTGGTTGTGGTAGTGTGGTGTGTTGTGGTAGTGTGCTGTGCATGGTGGTAGTGTGGTGGTGTGTTGTGGTGGTGTGGTGTGTTGTGGTGGTGTGTTGTGTTGTGGTTGTGTGTTTTCTCAGTGGTGAAATCAGATTTTCAAGAAGCATGACTTGTGAAAAACATTTAAAAGATGAAGGACATTTTTTTTTAAATGTCTGATGATGGTCTTCACAGCATGATGCTAATCTGATGATGGTCTTCACAGCATGATGCTAATCTGATGATGGTCTTCACAGCATGATGCTAATCTGATGATGGTCTTCACAGCCTGATGCTAATCTGATGATGGTCTTCACAGCATGATGCTAACCTGATGATGGTCTTCACAGCATGATGCTAATCTGATGATGGTCTTCACAGCCTGATGCTAATCTGATGATGGTCTTCACAGCATGATGCTAATCTGATGATGGTCTTCACAGCATGATGCTAATCTGATGATGGTCTTCACAGCATGATGCTAACCTGATGATGGTCTTCACAGCATGATGCTAATCTGATGATGGTCTTCACAGCATGATGCTAGTATTACCTGATGATGGTCTTCACAGCCTGATGCTAATCTGATGATGGTCTTCACAGCATGATGCTAATCTGATGATGGTCTTCACAGCATGATGCTAATCTGATGATGGTCTTCACAGCCTGATGCTAATCTGATGATGGTCTTCACAGCATGATGCTAACCTGATGATGGTCTTCACAGCATGATGCTAATCTGACGATGGTCTTCACAGCATGATGCTAACCTGATGATGGTCTTCACAGCATGATGCTAATCTGATGATGGTCTTCACAGCCTGATGCTAATCTGATGATGGTCTTCACAGCATGATGCTAATCTGACGATGGTCTTCACAGCATGATGCTAACCTGATGATGGTCTTCACAGCATGATGCTAATCTGATGATGGTCTTCACAGCCTGATGCTAACCTGATGATGGTCTTCACAGCATGATGCTAATCTGATGATGGTCTTCACAGCATGATGCTAACCTGATGATGGTCTTCACAGCATGATGCTAATCTGATGATGGTCTTCACAGCATGATGCTAACCTGATGATGGTCTTCACAGCATGATGCTAACCTGATGATGGTCTTCACAGCATGATGCTAACCTGATGATGGTCTTCACAGCATGATGCTAACCTGATGATGGTCTTCACAGCATGATGCTAACCTGATGATGGTCTTCACAGCCTGATGCTAACCTGATGATGGTCTTCACAGCCTGATGCTAACCTGATGATGGTCTTCACAGCATGATGCTAACCTGATGATGGTCTTCACAGCCTGATGCTAACCTGATGATGGTCTTCACAGCATGATGCTAATCTGATGATGGTCTTCACAGCATGATGCTAACCTTATGATGGTCTTCACAGCCTGATGCTAACCTGATGATGGTCTTCACAGCATGATGCTAACCTGATGATGGTCTTCACAGCATGATGCTAATCTGATGATGGTCTTCACAGCATGATGCTAACCTGATGATGGTCTTCACAGCATGATGCTAATCTGATGATGGTCTTCACAGCATGATGCTAATCTGATGATGGTCTTCACAGCATGATGCTAATCTGATGATGGTCTTCACAGCATGATGCTAATCTGATGATGGTCTTCACAGCCTGATGCTAATCTGATGATGGTCTTCACAGCATGATGCTAATCTGATGATGGTCTTCACAGCCTGATGCTAACCTGATGATGGTCTTCACAGCATGATGCTAATCTGATGATGGTCTTCACAGCATGATGCTAATCTGATGATGGTCTTCACAGCATGATGCTAATCTGATGATGGTCTTCACAGCATGATGCTAATCTGATGATGGTCTTCACAGCCTGATGCTAACCTGATGATGGTCTTCACAGCATGATGCTAACCTGATGATGGTCTTCACAGCATGATGCTAGTATTACCTGATGATGGACAGTAGAGGGAGGCTCCAAGATGTCAGTTTGAGCGCACTCTTTCTACCTTGTTCTGCATACCAACCTTTGAAAGATAATGAAAAGTGTTATTTTGATTTACCAATTTAATTCTTAGCTTGCTAAAAACACCAGGTTGTTGATGATTTAAGGTGTGACAGCGGCGCTGACAGAAAGATACATCTTATTACTACCTCCTCAGCCTGCAATGCTCATCGCATGTCGTCACACAGGAGGAAAACACTTTGATTGACAACTGCCACAACTATTCTGGTCTGCCGGACCCTCTGACACTTACCATGTCAGACGAGGATTTTCCTTCTCCTCAGTTAGGAGCTTCCAAGAAAGGCATGTTTGAACTGGGCCCAGATGGCGTTGCCAATAATGATGTCATCGCCACTCTTTCCAGGTTCATCAATGCACCGGTCTGATGTCATAGAGAAAATGGTCGGCGACAACGCAATGACAATCGAGCACTTCAATTTTTTTTTTAAACAGTTGACTTTGCATACATGGAAATCAAGGATGTTAAGAAGAAGGTCGCCCACATCGAAGAGCAAATAGAGGAGGGAAAGATGGACTTGTGCCAAAGAAGAATCTCAGAACTCGAAAGTTATGGAATCTGAGACTGTATGGAGTTCCCGAGGCAGATGGGGAGAACGTGCGGCAAGAGACCATCAAAGTCTGCCAAGCAGAGGGAGCCTGTATAACTGAGGAGAAGGCTAAGCTTGCAAACACTGTACGTCGCCTCGGGCACGAGAAGTCAGGGTGACTCCAAGCCCAGAGGTGTCGTTCCTCAGTTCACATCACGGATCTCCAGGGATGCTACTTGGAAAGCAGACAGAGAAATCTACTTTCCTACGTGACAACAACCTGCAGTTTGCTGAAGACCTCTTGAAAACAGACAGAGAAAGGAGAGAGAAACTGTGGCCAGCTGTGGAAAAAGTAGGAAACGAAGGGAAGCTAGTTACTTAAGTGGAGGACGCGCTTTCATCAACAGATCCAAAATAAACCTTCCTTCTTGAGGACTGTCATTAGCTGTGCCTGGTGGTCAACATAGGCTACCTAGATAGCTACCTCTGATGTGGGCAGATCCCACTCCCGGCTCTTAAGGTGATTTCACCTGCGTTCTAACTGCACAGGACTACTGGAGAAATGGATATTTACTATTTTATTTGTTCTCTCACTTCTGATATGTTTACCTGCAGTATAGGCAGTGAGCAAGCTCTTTGTTGTCTCTTGTTCTGGCAGTTATCTTTGTTTAAACTATTCTTACTCAATCATTTATGTCTATATTGTGTGTAGCGCTGGTTTCCTTTCAGATTTACTCCATTTGCGATTGTTGTTTAGCTCGTAGTACATTCTGTTCTATATTCCACTTTGTCATTGTCTATAGTTTCACTCAATGCTAGGGGGTTAAGACGTAATGTAAAGCGCAAAGCCTTATTATTATTTGCCAAACAGCTTTAAACAGATTTATGTTTTTTCAAGCGTCTCATTCAGTTTCTACCAACGTCAACTTCTGGAGATCTCAGTCGGGTAATGATGTATGTCTCTCTCATGGTTCTGAACACTCTGCTGGAGTTTCCACTAACCAATCATTTTGCACTCCGACTGTGACCCCTCTGGCCACATTTTTTTATCTTGTTTGTCAACTGTTACATCATCATTATTATTGTTACCAATATTTATATGGAAACAATTCCAAACATGAAAATCATCACTTACTTGAATCTTTGGAATAGCGTATTCTCCATTGGCTAAACAAGCTCCCTAAATGCTTTACTTTTAGTAGGGATTTTTATATTTTTCAGAATAATTTAATTGACAAATGGCCTCCGTGACAGTCCACTTCTATGAATGTAAGTTTGAGGCAGTTTATGGAAAGGTTTGATATTGTAGATATTTGGAGAGTAAAGTTTCCTAACGACAAGTCTTTCACATGGAGTAATGAGGCTCCAGTTGGCTGGTGTCTAAATGTTTTGATAAACAGGGTATTTCTGTTAACATCCTGGCCACTCCCCTTACTGATCATAGAGCTGTTTATATTGACATTCAACTTTGTATCTCTGATAATGGCCTTGGCAGAGCATCCTACTGGAAGCTTAATCGCTCTATATTAAAACATGAGTTGGTCAAGATGGAGATAAACAATGTAATTACACACTTTTGGAACAAAGCTATAAATGACAATTCATACAGTAATAACTGGGAGCTTTTTAAATATGAGGATGGAAAATATGGGAGTATTGTCACCAAGACCAGGAGCGCTGATGAAGAAAGTGTAATTACAAACATCACCTCTCTTGTTCAAAAGCCTGTTGAAAGTCTCTCAGAGGAGGACAAGTCTGTTCTGTTTGAGCTACAGCACAAGTTGGATGATATGTATAATCTGATAGCAGAGGGAGCCTGTATAATCTGATAGCAGAGGGAGCCTGTATAATCTGATAGCAGAAGGAGCCTGTATAATCTGATAGCAGAAGGAGCCTGTGTAATCTGATAGCAGAAGGAGCCTGTATAATCTGATAGCAGAAGGAGCCTGTATAATCTGATAGCAGAAGGAGACTGTATAATCTGATAGCAGAAGGAGCCTGTATAATCTGATAGCAGAAGGAGACTGTATAATCTGATAGCAGAGGGAGCCTGTATAATCTGATAGCAGAAGGAGCCTGTATAATCTGATAGCAGAAGGAGACTGTATAATCTGATAGCAGAAGGAGCCTGTATAATCTGATAGCAGAAGGAGCCTGTATAATCTGATAGCAGAGGGAGCCTGTATAATCTGATAGCAGAGGGAGCCTGTATAATCTGATAGCAGAAGGAGCCTGTATAATCTGATAGCAGAAGGAGCCTGTATAATCTGATAGCAGAGGGAGCCTGTATAATCTGATAGCAGAAGGAGCCTGTATAATCTGTCCTTCTGTAGCTAAGTCTGATAGCAGAGGGCGCCTGTAAGTCTGATAGCAGAGGTAGTGGGTAGTCTGATAGCAGAGGAGCCTGTATAGTCTGATAGCAGAGGGAGCCTGTATAGTCTGATAGCAGAGAGAGCCTGTATAGTCTGATAGCAGAGGGAGCCTGTATAATCTGATAGCAGAGGGAGCCTGTATAATCTGATAGCAGAGGGAGCCTGTATAATCTGATAGCAGAGGGAGCCTGTATAATCTGATAGCAGAGGGAGCCTGTATAATCTGATAGCAGAGGGAGCCTGTATAATCTGAAAGCAGAGGGAGCCTGTATAATCTGAAAGCAGAGGGAGCCTGTATAATCTGAAAGCAGAGGGAGCCTGTATAATCTGAAAGCAGAGGGAGCCTGTATAATCTGAAAGCAGAGGGAGCCTGTATAATCTGATAGCAGAAGGAGCCTGTATAATCTGATAGCAGAAGGAGCCTGTATAATCTGATAGCAGAAGGAGCCTGTATAATCTGATAGCAGAAGGAGCCTGTATAATCTGATAGCAGAAGGAGCCTGTATAATCTGATAGCAGAAGGAGCCTGTATAATCTGATAGCAGAAGGAGCCTGTATAATCTGATAGCAGAAGGAGCCTGTATAATCTGATAGCAGAAGGAGCCTGTATAATCTGATAGCAGAGGGAGCCTGTATAATCTGATAGCAGAAGGAGACTGTATAATCTGAAAGCAGAAGGAGCCTGTATAAACTGAAAGCAGAGGGAGCCTGTATAATCTGAAAGCAGAGGGAGCCTGTATAATCTGATAGCAGAAGGAGCCTGTATAATCTGATAGCAGAAGGAGCCTGTATAATCTGATAGCAGAAGGAGCCTGTATAATCTGATAGCAGAGGGAGCCTGTATAATCTGATAGCAGAAGGAGCCTGTATAATCTGATAGCAGAAGGAGCCTGTATAATCTGATAGCAGAGGGAGCCTGTATAATCTGATAGCAGAGGGAGCCTGTATAATCTGATAGCAGAGGGAGCCCGTATAATCTGATAGCAGAGGGAGCCCGTATAATCTGATAGCAGAGGGAGCCCGTATAATCTGATAGCAGAGGGAGCCCGTATAATCTGATAGCAGAGGGAGCCCGTATAGTCTGATAGCAGAGGGAGCCCGTATAGTCTGATAGCAGAGGGAGCCCGTATAGTCTGATAGCAGAGGGAGCCCGTATAGTCTGATAGCAGAGGGAGCCCGTATAGTCTGATAGCAGAGGGAGCCCGTATAGTCTGATAGCAGAGGGAGCCCGTATAATCTGATAGCAGAGGGAGCCCGTATAATCTGATAGCAGAGGGAGCCTGTATAATCTGAAAGCAGAGGGAGCCTGTATAATCTGATAGCAGAGGGAGCCTGTATAATCTGATAGCAGAAGGAGCCTGTATAATCTGATAGCAGAAGGAGCCTGTATAATCTGATAGCAGAAGGAGCCTGTATAATCTGATAGCAGAAGGAGCCTGTATAATCTGATAGCAGAAGGAGCCTGTATAATCTGATAGCAGAAGGAGCCTGTATAATCTGATAGCAGAAGGAGGCTGTATAATCTGATAGCAGAAGGAGGCTGTATAATCTGATAGCAGAAGGTGCCTGTATAATCTGATATCAGAAGGAGCCTGTATAATCTGATAGCAGAAGGAGACTGTATAATCTGATAGCAGAGGGAGCCTGTATAATCTGATAGCAGAAGGAGCCTGTATAATCTGATAGCAGAAGGAGCCTGTATAATCTGATAGCAGAAGGAGCCTGTATAATCTGATAGCAGAGGGAGCCTGTATAATCTGATAGCAGAGGGAGCCTGTATAATCTGATAGCAGAAGGAAGCCTGTATAAACTGAAAGCAAGAAAACTGAAAGCAGAGGGAGCCTGTATAAACTGAAAGCAGAGGCCTGTATAAACTGAAAGCAGAGGGAGCCTGTATAATCTGATCAGAAGCTTAGCCTGTATAATCTGACAGCAGAGGGAGCCTGTATAATCTGATAGCATGGAGCCTTGATAGCAGAAGGAAGCCTGTATAAACTGAAAGCAGAGGGAGCCTGTATAAACTGAAAGCAGAGGGAGCCTGTATAAACTGAAAGCAGAGGAATTGTATAAACTGAAAGCAGAGGAGCCTGTATAAACTGAAAGCAGAGGGAGATCCTGCATAAATGAGAGCAGAGGGAGCTTGTATAAACTGAGCAAGCAGCCTGTATAAACTGAAAGCAGAGGGAGCCTGTATAAACTGAGAGCAGAGGAGATTGTATAAACTGAAAGGAGGGAGCCTGTATAAACTGAAAGCAACAGCCCCAAAACATCAGAGGGAGCCTGTATAAACTGAAAGGAGAGCTGCATGGACTGAAAGAGAGGGGCCTGTATAAACTGAAAGCAGAGGGAGCCTGTAAAACATCAGAGGGAGCCTGCTCTGAAAGCAGAGGGAGCCTGTATAAACTGAAAGCAGATGGGCCTGTAAAACTAAAGCAGAGGGAGCCTGTATAACTGATCAGAGGGAGACTGTATAATCTGATAGCAGAGGGAGATCTGCAGAGGAGCCTGAATCTGATAGCAGAAATAATCAGCAGAGGGAGCCCTGATAGCAAAAGCCTGTATAATCTGCTAGCAGAGAGGTAGAATCTGCAGAGGAGCCTGTAAATCTGATAGCAGAGGGAGCCTGTATAATCTGAGCAGAGGGGAGCCTGTATAATCTGATAGCAGAGGGAGCCTGTATAATCTGATAGCAGAGGAGCCTGTATACATCATGCAGAGGAGATCTGTATAGTCTGGAGGAAGCCTGTAAAATACTGATAGCAGAGGGAGCCCCAAAATCACTGCAGAGGAGATCTGCATAGAGAATGGGCCTGTATAATACCAGAGGGAATAATCTGATAGCAGAGGGAGCCTGTATAATCTGCTCTAGCAGATGTATGCTGATGGAGGGAGCCTGTATAATCTGTAGCAGAAGGAGCCTGTATAATCTGATAGCAGAAGGAGCCTGTATAAACATGTATAATCTGATAGCAGAAGGAGCCTGTATAATCTGATAGCAGAATCCTGTATAATCTGGATAGCAGAGGGAGCCTGTATAATCTGATATCAGACAGCCTGTATAATCTGATATCAGAAGGAGCCTGTATAATCTGATAGCAGAAGGAGACTGTATAATCGGATAGCAGAGGGAGCCTGTATAATCTGATAGCAGAAGGAGCCTGTATAATCTGATAGCAGAAGGAGCCTGTATAATCTGATAGCAGAGGGAGCCTGTATAATCTGATAGCAGAGGGAGCCTGTATAATCTGATAGCAGAGGGAGCCTGTATAATCTGATAGCAGAGGGAGCCTGTATAATCTGATAGCAGAGGGAGCCTGTATAAACTGATAGCAGAGGGAGCCTGTATAAACTGAGAGCAGAGGGAGCCTGTATAAACTGAAAGCAGAGGGAGCCTGTATAAACTGAAAGCAGAGGGAGCCTGTATAAACTGAAAGCAGAGGGAGCCTGTATAAACTGAGAGCAGAGGGAGCTTGTATAAACTGAAAGTAGAGGGAGCCTGTATAAACTGAAAGCAGAGGGAGCCTGTATAAACTGAAAGCAGAGGGAGCCTGTATAAACTGAAAGCAGAGGGAGCCTGTATAAACTGAAAGCAGAGGGAGCCTGTATAAACTGAAAGCAGAGGAGCCTGTATAAACTGAAAGCAGAGGGAGCCTGTATAAACTGAAAGCAGAGGGAGCCTGTATAAACTGAAAGCAGAGGGAGCCTGTATAAACTGAAAGCAGAGGGAGCCTGTATAAACTGAAAGCAGAGGGAGCCTGTATAAACTGAAAGCAGAGGGAGCCTGTATAAACTGAAAGCAGAAGGAGCCTGTATAATCTGATAGCAGAAGGAGCCTGTATAAACGTTCTCAGATCTAGGAAGAGGTGGCTAGATGAGGGTGAACAAAATGCATCAGATGTTTTCAGGTCAGAAAAATACCACTCTAAAAATAATACAATTCAACAGATGATCCCAAATTAATCTCTGACTTTAGTTGCAACTTCTACAGGAATTTATAGAGTTCTAAGTATTGTGAGGTTTCCTCAACTCTGTTTTCTTTGACTCTCTGGGGGATGTGAAATCAATTGGTGAGGCTGAGAGCGAACAGTGTGATGACCCTATTATAGTTGAAGAGATCATGTATGCTATTGAACACCTTTAAAATAATAATAATAATAATAAATCCTGGGACTGATGGTATATCTGCTGAGTTTTACCAACTTTGTTTCAACAGTTGGCCCCATTTCTGTTGGAGGTCTTTTCTGAAAGCATTACAAATAATGATCTCCCTCCCAGTTTGACTCAAGGTCTGATTACGTTAATACCTAAGCCCAAGAAAGACTTGCTTCTACCTGATAATTGGCGTCCAATCTGTCTGCTCAATAACGACTACAAAATATTAGCCTATATATTTGCAAAAAGAATTGAGGCAATATTGGACTCAATTATAGAAGAGACACAATCTGGCTTCATGAGGAATTGACAAATCTCTCATAATATCCGACTGGTGTTAGACCTGATTTACTATTCTATTCTACCAAGATAGTTTTGTCTTCTTAGACTTTTATAAACACTGCTCTAGAGGAGATCTGCATGGAGGAATGGGCCAAAATACCAGCAACAGCCCCAAAACATCACTGCTCTAGAGGAGATCTGCATGGAGGAATGGGCCATAATAATACCAGCAACAGCCCCAAAACATCACTGCTCTGGAGGAGATCTGCATGGAGGAATGGGTCAAAATACCAGCAACAGCCCCAAAACATCACTGCTCTAGAGGAGATCTGCATGGAGGAATGGGTCAAAATACCAGCAACAGCCCCAAAACATCACTGCTCTAGAGGAGATCTGCATGGAGGAATGGGTCAAAATACCAGCAACAGCCCCAAAACATCACTGCTCTAGAGGAGATCTGCATGGAGGAATGGGTCAAAATACCAGCAACAGCCCCAAAACATCACTGCTCTAGAGGAGATCTGCATGGAGGAATGGGCCATAATACCAGCAACAGTGTGTGAAGACTTACAGAAAACGTTTGACCTCTGTCATTGCCAACAAAGTGTATATAACAAAGTATTGAGATAAACTTTTGTTATTGACCAAATACTTATTTATTTTATTTTTTGCAAATAAATTCATTAAAAATCCTACAATGGGATTTTTCTGGATTTTTTTTCTGATTTTGTCTGTCATAGTTGAAGTGTACCTATGATGAAAATTACAGGCCTCGCTCATCTTTTTAAGTGAGAGGACTGGTGGCTGACTAAATACTTTTTTTGCCCCACTATATATATATATATATATATGAGGCCTTTCACACACAATCATCATTTTGTATTCTCTTTGTATTTCAAATCCAGCAGTCGGTTTATACATCCAATGAATCCACAAATGTAGTCAAACATTGTCTGAGAAAATCCTTTAATATTCTAACAGATCAACATACTTGGTTATGATATGTAGATACCATTCAATTAACAGCCAGTGTAAACAAATGAATGGAATGTCATTTATTTTCTTACATTTATTAATTGGCACAGATTGGATAGCAGAACGAGCATATCCTGCTGTGAATTGATAACATGAACGACCCACTGAAGTGGAATATGAGCCCTCTAGTTGATCGATAACACGAACGACCCACTGAAGTGGAATATGAGCCCTCTAGTTGATTGATAACACGAACGACCCACTGAAGTGGAATATGAGCCCTCTAGTTGATCGATAACACGAACGACCCACTGAAGTGGAATATGAGCCCTCTAGTTGATCGATAACACGAACGACCCACTGAAGTGGAATATGAGCCCTCTAGTTGATCGATAACACGAACGACCCACTGAAGTGGAATATGAGCCCTCTAGTTGATCGATAACACGAACGACCCACTGAAGTGGAATATGAGCCCTCTAGTTGATCGATAACACGAACGACCCACTGAAGTGGAATATGAGCCCTCTAGTTGATTGATAACACGAACGACCCACTGAAGTGGAATATGAGCCCTCTAGTTGATTGATAACACGAACGACCCACTGAAGTGGAATATGAGCCCTCTAGTTGATCGATAACACGAACGACCCACTGAAGTGGAATATGAGCCCTCTAGTTGATTTCGGACATACTGTCAAATTATATTGTCACTGTATCTAAAGCTAACTAGGAATATTTTCATCAAAGCCTTCAAAAAATGTAATTATGATTTTGGTATTAAGCTCAGAGATTATATATTAATATTATATTATATCAATTATACAACAGCAATTTGTTCAACAACACAACACTTTCCCCATCATGTTCTCAGGAACATCAGAACTTCAGCTATTTCAGTTTCAACATTTTCTCTTTCATGTGTGCAGTTATCCCACATACCTCAAAGAAAGAGAGAGAGAAAAAGAAAGAGGGATGAAGAGAGAGTGAGAGAGAGAGAGAGAGAGGGGAGGGGGAGAGAGAGAGTAGGACAGAGAGAGAAAGAGGAGAAGGGGAGAGAAAGAGAGAGAGTATGACAGAGAGAGAGAGGAGAGGACAGAGAGAAGTGATTGAGAAAGGGAGGAGAGAGATAGAAAGGGGAGAAGAGAGAAGTGATTGAGAAAGGGAGGAGAGAGAGAGAGAAAGAGGAGAGAGATAGTGAGGGGAGAGAGAGAAAGGGAGAGAAAAAATTGAGGGAGGAGAGAGAAGATTGAGAAGAGAGAGAGAGAGAGAGGGGGAGAGAGAGGAAGGAGAGAGAAAGAGGAGAAGGGGAGAGAAAGAGAGGGAGGAGAGAGAGAAGTGATTGAGAAAGGGAGGAGAGAGATAGAGAGGGGAGGAGAGAGAGAAGTGATTGAGAAAGGGAGGAGAGAGATAGAGAGGGGGGAGAGAGAGAAGTGATTGAGAAAGGGAGGAGAGAGATAGAGAGGGGAGGAGAGAGAGAAGTGATTGAGAAAGGGAGGAGAGAGAGAGAGGGGAGGAGAGATAAGTGATTGAGAAAGGGAGGAGAGAGATAGAGAGGGGAGGAGAGAGAGAACAATAGATGTGTCATATTTGTCAGCAGAAATGTGTGTTTAGCATGGTGGCTTGACCTTGATGTGGGACAAAGTAATAAAGGTATGAAAATAATGTAAATGTGACAGTTGTTATACTCTAAGTAAGAAAATGCAATATCCTTAAATAATACATACAAATAGTTCACTTGCAACTCAATAGACATTCCACACGCAGCACACACACACACACCTCACACACACACACACCACACACACCACACACACACCACACACACCACACCATACATACACCGTACACACGCATCATACACACACACACCACACCGAGCAGCGTCTCTGATTGAAGAGGGTTAAATACCTGTTTTCTTTAATATCCGAGACCAACGCTCACCTTCCGCTGACTAGGATAAAGATAATTGAGAGAGGTCAGGAAATATATAATTACTACTGATGATTATCATGCTCTCAGCGCTGAAACCTCCATGTTGCTTTGAATTATATCTGTATGGCTCATTTGACACAGACTAGCCTGTTGCACCGAACCTACTGTATATAATAGCATGAACGACCGTTTGTAAAAGACGAGCCTTGTTGTGTCCATTAAGCTCCATACTGCTGCCACAGACCAGTAATATCCACAATCTGACCATTATGTTTCATACTCAAAACATTTTCAGGAGATGAAGTGCTTTCTACACCTGCATTGCTTGCTGTTTGGGGTTTTAGGCTGTGTTTCTGTACAGCACTTTGAGATATCAGCTGATGTACGAAGGGCTATATAAATACATATGATTTGATTTGATTCTAGCTGGTTTCAGAAAAATGCTGTACTATATACATGGTATAATGGTATACATAGTATAATGGTATACTATATACATGGTATAATGGTATACTATATACATGGTATAATGGTATACTATATACATGATATAATGGTATACTATATATATGGTATAATGGTATACTATATACATGGTATAATGGTATACTATATACATGATATAATGGTATACTATATACATGGTATAATGGTATACTATATACATGATATAATGGTATACTATATACATGGTATAATGGTATACTATATATATGGTATAATGGTATACAATATCCATGGTATAATGGTATACAATATCCATGGTATAATGGTATACTATATACATGGTATAATGGTATACAATATCCATGGTATAATGGTATACTATATACATTGTTTAATGGTATACTATATACATGGTATAATGGTATACTATATACATTATATAATGGTATACAATATCCATGGTATAATGGTATACTATATACATGGTATAATGGTATACAATATCCATGGTATAATGGTATACTATATACATTGTTTAATGGTATACTATATACATGGTATAATGGTATACTATATACATGATATAATGGTATACTATATACATGGTATAATGGTATACAATATCCATGGTATAATGGTATACTATATACATTGTTTAATGGTATACTATATACATGGTATAATGGTATACTATATACATGATATAATGGTATACTATATACATGGTATAATGGTATACTATATACATGATATAATGGTATACAATATACATTATAATAATGGTATACAATATACATGGTATAATGGTATACTATATACATGATATAATGGTATACAATATACATGGTATAATGGTATACTATATACATGGTATAATGGTATACAATATACATGGTATACTATATACATGGTATACAATATACATTGTATACTATATACATTATAATGGTATACAATATACATTGTATATACTATATACATGTATACTATATACATTGGTATACTATATACATTGTATACCATATAAATGGTATACTATATACATGTTATAATGGTATACTATATAGATGGTATAATTATACTATATATTTATTTAACCAGGCAAGTCAGTTAAGAACACATGGTTATTTTACATATGACGTTATATAATGTTATACTATAACTGTTCAGGGGCAGAACGATAGATTTGTACCTTGTCAGCTCCGGGGTTTGATACTATAACCTGGTCCGGTTACTATAATATAATGCTCTATACTACTACATGGTATAATGCTATACTAAATAATGGTATACTATATATACATGGTATACTATATCCATGGTATAATGGTATACTATATAGATGGTATAATGGTATACTATATACATTGTTTAATGGTATACTATATACATGGTATAATGGTATACTGTACATGGTATTATGGTATACTATGTGTGTTATACTATATACATGGTATAATTGTATACTATATACGTCACCCTGCTCGCTTAGCCGTAGCACTGCCACCCTCTATAGCTCAAACCGAGACTAGAACCCGGACTTCTGTCTCCCAGACTTGTGTATATCTCGATGACACATACCCTCTCTGGTTCCTCCAGATCTGTGTATATCTCTATGACACATACCCTCTCTGTCTCCTCCAGATCTGTGCATATCTCGATGACACATACCCTCTCTGCCTCCTCCAGATCTGTGTATATCTCTATGACACATACCCTCTCTGCCTCCTCCAGATCTGTGTATATCTCTATGACACATACCCTCTCTGGTTCCTCCAGATCTGTGTATATCTCTATGACACATACCCTCTCTGGTTCCTCCAGATCTGTGTATATCTCTATGACACATACCCTCTCTGGTTCCTCCAGATCTGTGTATATCTCTATGACACATACCCTCTCTGCCTCCTCCAGATCTGTATATATCTCTATGACACATACCCTCTCTGGTTCCTCCAGATCTGTGTATATCTCTATGACACATACCCTCTCTGCCTCCTCCAGATCTGTGTATATCTCTATGACACATACCCTCTCTGCCTCCTCCAGATCTGTGTATATCTCTATGACACATACCCTCTCTGCCTCCTCCAGATCTGTGTATATCTCTATGACACATACCCTCTCTGGTTCCTCCAGATCTGTGTATATCTCTATGACACATACCCTCTCTGCCTCCAGATCTGTGTATATCTCTATGACACATACCCTCTCTGGTTCCTCCAGATCTGTGTATATCTCTATGACACATACCCTCTCTGGTTCCTCCAGATCTGTGTATATCTCTATGACACATACCCTCTCTGCCTCATCCAGATCTGTGTATATCTCTATGACACATACCCTCTCTGCCTCCAGATCTGTATATATCTCTATGACACATACCCTCTCTGCCTCCTCCAGATCTGTGTATATCTCTATGACACATACCCTCTCTGTTCCTCCAGATCTGTGTATATCTCTATGACACATACCCTCTCTGCCTCCTCCAGATCTGTATATATCTCTATGACACAGACCCTCTCTGCCTCCTCCAGATCTGTATATATCTCTATGACACATACCCTCTCTGGTTCCTCCAGATCTGTTATATCTCTATGAACATACCCTCTCTGGTTCCTCCAGATCTGAATATATCTCTATGAATTCATACCCTTCTGCCTCCTCCAGATCTTCTATATCTCTATGGACAGACCCAGCCTCCTACAGATCTGTGTATATCTCTATGACACATACCCTCTCTGCCTCATCCAGATCTGTGTATATCTCTATGACACATACTGTTACAGGAATTAAATTGTTCTATGTTTTAACACCCAATTAAAATGAAACACTCTGTCAATTCATAAGGTTTTGTAAGACCCGTATTCTATATTAATGGACAGAGCCCAGTCCTAAAGTCAATCAGCAGAATTTATTCACGAGAGCACTGAACACGATACAGGTTACCACAGGTCATAAACTGACAATGACGTCATTAGTTCCAGTACCAACCCGTCTCTTCTCCCACCCTGGTACAAAGGCGGTATCTCAAGCCTTCCCACGTCGTCTCCCTACCAATTTAATATAATTTATGCCCGAGCCAAGGTCTTGTGTAGATAAGCATTCTAGCCAGTCTGAATATATAGTTAATTCATTTATACCAAGGAACAGACCGTCATTGTTCTAATTCTTGATTATATTTACACACATTATATTCAGTACTAGGATCAAGAAAGAAACTTCATACATATACAGTAACATAATGGTATTCTGATTAGTACATATACAGTAATATAATGGTATTCTGATTAGTACACATACAGTAACATAATAGTATTCTGATTAGTACATATACAGTAACATAATGGTATTCTGATTAGTACACATACAGTAATATAATGGTATTCTGATTAGTACATATACAGTAATATAATGGTATTCTGATTAGTACACATACAGTAATATAATAGTATTCTGATTAGTACATATACAGTAACATAATGGTATTCTGATTAGTACATATACAGTAACATAATAGTATTCTGATTAGTACATATACAGTAATATAATGGTATTCTGATTAGTACATATACAGTAATATAATAGTATTCTGATTAGTACATATACAGTAATATAATGGTATTCTGATTAGTACATATACAGTAACATAATGGTATTCTGATTAGTACATATACAGTAACATAATGGTATTCTGATTAGTACATATACAGTAACATAATAGTATTCTGATTAGTACATATACAGTAATATAATGGTATTCTGATTAGTACATATACAGTAATATAATAGTATTCTGATTAGTACATATACAGTAACATAATAGTATTCTGATTAGTACATATACAGTAACATAATGGTATTCTGATTAGTACATATACAGTAATATAATGGTATTCTGATTAGTACATATACAGTAAGATAATGGTATTCTGATTAGTACATATACAGTAACATAATAGTATTCTGATTAGTACATATACAGTAATATAATGGTATTCTGATTAGTACATATACAGTAACATAATAGTATTCTGATTAGTACATATACAGTAACATAATAGTATTCTGATTAGTACATATACAGTAATATAATGGTATTCTGATTAGTACATATACAGTAATATAATAGTATTCTGATTAGTACATATACAGTAACATAATAGTATTCTGATTAGTACATATACAGTAACATAATGGTATTCTGATTAGTACATATACAGTAATATAATAGTATTCTGATTAGTACATATACAGTAACATAATGGTATTCTGATTAGTACATATACAGTAATATAATGGTATTCTGATTAGTACATATACAGTAACATAATGGTATTCTGATTAGTCAGTCCTGATTTGAAATGTATACATATGTAATTAGTCATTATTGATAAAAAAAAATCCCTTAACACGTACCCTCTCTGGTTCCTCCAGATCTGTGTATATCTCTATGACACATACCCTCTCTGTCTCCTCCAGATCTTTGAATATCTCTATGACACATACCCTCTCTGCCTCCAGATCTGTGTATATCTCTATGACACATACCCTCTCTGCCTCCAGATCTGTGTATATCTCTATGACACATACCCTCTCTGCCTCCAGATCTGTGTATATCTCTATGACACATACCCTCTCTGTCTCCTCCAGATCTGTATATATCTCTATGACACATACCCTCTCTGCCTCCTCCAGATCTGTGTATATCTCTATGACACATACCCTCTCTGGTTCCTCCAGATCTGTATATATCTCTATGACACATACCCTCTCTGCCACCTCCAGATCTGTGTATATCTCTATGACACATACCCTCTCTGTCTCCTCCAGATCTGTGTATATCTCTATGACACATACCCTCTCTGTCTCCTCCAGATCTGTGTATATCTCTATGACACATATACCCTCTCTGTCTCCTCCAGATCTGTGTATATCTCTATGACACATACCCTCTCTGTCTCCTCCAGATCTGTGCATATCTCGATGACACATACCCTCTCTGCCTCCTCCAGATCTGTGTATATCTCTATGACACATACCCTCTCTGCCTCCTCCAGATCTGTGTATATCTCTATGACACATACCCTCTCTGGTTCCTCCAGATCTGTGTATATCTCTATGACACATACCCTCTCTGGTTCCTCCAGATCTGTGTATATCTCTATGACACATACCCTCTCTGCCTCCTCCAGATCTGTATATATCTCTATGACACATACCCTCTCTGGTTCCTCCAGATCTGTGTATATCTCTATGACACATACCCTCTCTGCCTCCAGATCTGTCTACTGCGGTCCAGAAGTTCTCTCAGTCCCTCCAGGAGTTCCAGTTTGAGTGTATAGGAGACGCAGAGACGGACGACGAGGTCAATATTGGTAAGTCCTCCAACGAGACCGGAACGAGGAGGGTTTCTCTCTCTCCCTCTCTTTTCAGACATCGTTCTGAGCTATAGTCTGTCACTTGTTACGTTTCTATTTTCATTTGGTCTTGTTGGTTTAACATTGCCAAATGTCAAACTAATTCAAATTCCCGCCCAACAAACAAGTGTTCCCTGCCTGACATTTGTTTTTTTTGGAGAATAAACACTGATTATCAAGAAG